>NC_092055.1:71134555-71436977 GCF_003086295.3 Arachis hypogaea
CACTGCCAACGAGATGCCCCTGGAGCTCGGAGTAATCAACTCGGGCAGACTCCAGCTCCTCCCTCAGACGCACCACCTCCCAATAAGATGTAACATAACTGTCCTTATGCCTCAATGCCGTGTCCTCAGCCAACCGTACAGAAGCTGCCAGAGCAAGAGAACTCGCCTTCTCATTCTCCAGATCCTTCTCCAGTTTGGCCACCTTCATCTCAAGCTCCTCTTTCAAGCTCTTCATCCGATCGAATTCCTGTTTTGCCTCCTCCATGAAGGCTTTGGTGGCATGGAGAGGAAGATTTTGAGCTGTTCGGTACAAGGCAGCTCCCATATGTGCCATTTTTACACTACTCCGAGTTATAAAGTCCAAATGACGAAGGAGTGATACATCATCCATAGTCAAAGTCAGGGGCATCAAGGTTGAAAGGCTCAATTATTTTTTGTTTCTTGTTGGGAGGAGCACCAGAGGTAGCAGTGGAACACTGTGGAGGCTCGGCCAGGCGAACCCGAGGAGTGGGAACCACCTTCCTCGGTCCAGGAGAGATCGCTACGGGTGGCTTCATCTGAACTTGCGAAGACCCCTCTCCCGCTGCCTTGGCCGAGATATTTTGAGCAGCAACAACCTTTTTCGCTTTTTTGTAGGCCTGCATAGAATCGTTGTTCTTCGACATCTCTGAAAAAACAGAATCAACCACAGCAATGGGTTATAATCACAAAAGAAGAAGTAAAACTAAAAAGCAAGTATGCAAACAAGTCAGATAGTACCTAAAATAGTTCGAACCAAAGACGGGTCACTCAAAAACCTTTTTGTATCAAGATGGGGTGGTTTTCCCCATAAATCTTCAAGAACAACTACAAAAGCTCGTTCAACCTCATCAAGCATCTCCCAGGTATAGCGAGACACTCTCACATTCTTTTGCCATTCCAGAGGAAAGGCAGGCTCATCATTTTCATCAAGAAAAAAGGGGCAGGCCCCCTCAACAGCACAGACTCGGAAGAAATAATTCTTAAATTCTTTAAAAGATTCATCATACATGGCAATAACTTTATGCCCTTGGGCCGACCTGGAAGAAACCCAAGGAGCTTTCTTTTTGGCAGACCCTCCGGGCTTGGCAGATACAAAAAGATAGAGAAAAAGAGCCTGAGAAGGTGTTATGCCTAACTCTCGGCAAAGCAGCTGAAAAATCTTGATAAAACCCCAGGAATTCGGATGAAGCTAGGATGGAGCAATATTACAAGACCACAACAAATCGGTTTCGAAAGCAGTAAAGGGAAAGGTAATGTCCAACTGGCTGAAGAAATACTCATAGGCATAGAAAAAGGGACGCTCCCCCTCGACCGAAGTAGGAGAACAAATCCTCTCATCAGAATCGGGCGCTACAAGCTCATAATCCCTCTCTCGGGTGCCGCTACCACAAAGCCTATGACGTTTCCTCAGCTCTACACAAAAACCAGCATCCACCACAGAGACACACGTCAAGACAAGGGGGTTCAGCCAATCAGACATCCCCTCGGGAACTTTAGAAGACATCTCTACAATGTTATTGCGAGAAGACATGAGGCCAACTAATCCTACAATAAGAAAAGAAGATGGGATTACCAAAAAACATCTCGGACAAGGGGCAAAATAACTCGACTAGTATACAGAAGAACAAACAGAAAAGGAAAACCCCAAGACTCAAACCAAAGTCCTGGGGCATCCTTTGGAGGCAGTAACAAAGTAAGGTTTCAGGAAAAATCTACAGCTTATGTCTCGGCATCCCCTAAACATGAAAAGAAGAATTCAAACAGCAAGCATTTTCATAGGAGAAAAGAGAAAACACAAAAAATTACAAAAAGTCAAAGCCACTGTCTTTTTACAGTCTATCAGCAAAAAGCTTCGACAACACCAAACATGCCAAACAGAGAATTGTCAAAGACACAACCTTTTTGAACCAAGCAAAAAACCATCATTAGAAGCACAAGCAGAAATAGCGACAACATGCAAAAAAACCCTAAAAGCATCAAGCAATAGGAAAGGCGAAAAAATACGAAGAAACTCCAGAATACGCAACAATCAGGCGCAGTAAATGCAAAAAGATCCAAACTTTCTCCAAGCAAAAATCAAACTCATGCATAAAAATGACAGAGGAGGAAAAATCGAACTTGGAAACGGGGCATTTGAAGTCAATTAATGAGGGTATTAAACCCTCGCACATTTCCAAAGTGCCGATATAAAAGCGCGCGCTTTTAAAGAAAAACGTTCCACATTCAAAAAGGCTTGAGTTCGGCTTCGCCACAGAAGGAGCGAAGTCAAAGACTCGACCTCAACAAAAAGACCGAGCTCAAGCAGGGGCAGTGTTCATACCCTGGGTCGAGCTATCTGACTTGGGATGATTGGCGATAAAGCGACCGACCTCTTCAGGTCAGACTACCCGACCTTTTCTCAAAGAGGTCGGCCAAATCGACAGGAGAGCCCAATAAAAGGCCCAAATAGAGGAACACAACCCAAATCCAAAGGCAACCCAAGCCCATAGAGATAAAGGCGGTTCCCTTAAAGATAAGCTGACTTCACTCAAAATAAGATAAGATAAGATAAGATAACTAACTTATCTTATCAGAAAGGTCAGCCCACACTGCTATAAATACACTGGAGCACCCAGGTATAACTCATACTCTGATTCTACTAAAAACCTGCTTAATACCCATGCTAACTTAAGCATCGGAGTCTCTTGCAGGTACCCTCCACCCTCCGGTGACCAAGGATCAAAAGTGCAGCCAATCCAACAAGTCGGACACAACAGCTCCAGTCGCTACCAGCCAGCCGGACACGTCATCTCCGACCAGTCAGAAGATCTCATCCGAGATCGACCTACAATTTCAGGTAACCCTCGGAACACCCGTCAATCTCGGAAGAAGAAAATGTCCTAGCCATAACAGGTCTGGATCAAGGATAGATGACTCCCATAATTAACTACCTCAAAACAGAAACACTCCCTACAGATGAAAAGGAGGCAAAGAGGTTAAAACGAGAGGCACAATACTACACTATCATAAACAATACTCTATACAAAAGAGGAATGTCAATACCATTGTTAAAATGTGTGCCTACTTCCAACACAAAGGAAGTTTTAGAAGAAGTACACAGTGGCATCTGTGGCAATCATCTCAGAGCACAGGCACTTACCAAAAAAGTACTCCGGGCAGGATTTTATTGGCCAACTCTACAAAAAGAAGTCACAAAGTTTGTAAAGACATGTCCACCATGCCAGAAACATGCCAACTTTCACATTGCCCCGCCAAAGGAACTCATCAGACCTTTCCCTCAGGGATCGAGACAAGTCAAATTCCTCATAGTAGGGGTAGACTATTTCACAAAGTGGATCAAGACAGAACCCCTAGCTAATGCCACTGCTCAAAGAAGTCGAAAATTCTTATGGAGAAACATTGTCACAAGGTTTGGGGTTCCATACTCCATCATCACGGACAATGACACTCAATTTACAGATACAGGCTTCAGAAAATTGGTCGCTGATCTGAACATAAAACACCAATTTATATCCGTAGAACACACCCAGGCCAACAGACAAGCGGAAGCTGCTAACAAATTCATATTGGTCGGGTTATAATGGAGATTACAGGAGGCAAAGGGATCCTGGGCTGAAGAGCTCCCACAAGTCCTATAGGCATATCGAACAACGCCACACTCCACCACAAAGGAATCACCTTTCCGACTAGCCTATGGAACGGAGGCAATGATCCCAGTGGAGGTCAAAGAAAGGTCACCCAGAGTGATCCACTATAATGAAGAAGCCAACTCCCAACTCCAAACAGAAGAACTCGACCTACTTCTGGAAATCCGAGAAAGAGCTCGGATCAGGGAAGAGGCATTAAAAGGTCGAATGGCTTCAAGATACAATCAAAAAGTAGTGCCGCGAGGTTTTGCTGAGAATGATCTCATCCTAATACGAAATGATATCGGAACAACTCGACCTGGAGAAGGAAAGCTGGCAGCAAATTGGAAAGGACCCTACTAAGTCATAGAAGTACTTGGAAAGGGCTACTACAGACTGTCTGAACTCGAGGGGCGAAAACTTCCTAGGTCATGGCATGCCTGCAACCTAAGAAGGTACTATAGTTAAAGGTAATAAAGATCTTAGGATAAGGTGCACTCTTTTTTCTGAAAAGGTTTTTTAATGAGGTACCTAGCCAAGATCTACAAATTTCCCGACTTAGAGGGATAAAACTCCCACATGTATATATCTGCATTTTATTTTAAATAAAATTTTTTAGATTTTCTACAAATTCTCAAGATGCATTAGTCTGAAATGCTAAAAAATTCATCGCCCGATTATAAAGCTACAAGATCGGCAGAAAGTGAAGAGCAAATTCACTGACCGATCACAATAAAGACCAAAGAAGATGAAAACCAAATTCATCAAAAGGTCGACCAAACAAGGATCAAACCTAACTTCGACAAAATCGGCAAAGATGAAAAAGCAACAAAACAGAATAATGCAAGAAGTTATCGAAAGTGATCCATAGAAAGGACTTGACGAGGTCTTAATAAAATGGGTTGCTAAAAATAACTTAAAAGACAGGCCGACATAAAGAAGTCGGACCAGTCGACCACAATAACCAAAGTTATAAAAAGTTAATCCCTGGAAAGAGGTCTGGCCAGCCCTAAAAAAGAGGATTACTAGAAATAACTTAGAAGGGACTGATAAACCACTATTTCATGGTTTATCTTGTGCTCAATTGAGTGGTTTTTATCAACTCTTTACCCACTTATTCATACTATTTGCATGGTTTTACATTTGCCTTCCAAATTATGTGCTATGATTGAAAACATGCTTCTTTGATCTTACAATTGCTAATTTTAATCCTCTCTTATCACCATTAGATGCCTTGATATGTGTGTTAAGTGATTTCAGAGATTACAGGGTAAGAATGGCTCAGAGGATGGAAAGGAAGCATGCAAAAGTGAAGGAATACAAGAAGCTGGAGAAATTGCTAAGCTGTCCAGCCTGACCTCTTCGCACTCAAACAGCTATAACTTTAGCTACAGAGCTCCAAACGATGCGGTTCCAATTGCGTTGGAAAGCTAACGTCTGAGGCTTCGATTTGATATATAATATGCCATAGTTGCTCTGACGCTAGGTGATGCAGCCGCGTGACCCATGCGACCGCGTCACAGTGACGAAAATCAGCGTATTTGAATTCACAACCAGCAAATTCTGGGCTGTTTCTGACCCAGTTTGCGGCCCAGAAAACACATATTAGAGGCTATAAAGTGGGGGAATGCGTCCATTCATAAAGAAGCTTTCATATTCACAATTATAGGAGTAGATGTAGTTTTTAGAGAGAGAGGTTCTCTCATCTCTCTTAGGATTAGGATTTAGGAATTCTCTTAGTTTTAGGAGTGCCTCTTAATCCCAGGTTCAATGTTCTTTTACTTTATATTTATCTCTTACTTTCAGATACTTTAATGCTTATATTAGTTATCTTGCCTACTTGGCTTATGCTACATTCATGTTATGATTTTCTTAATTAATATTACTTGAGGTATTTCAGATTTAAGATTGCTTTCTTTTATTTATTATATAAATAATTTGAATTTTTCCATTTTGGCTTTGGTTGAGTCATTGGAGAAACTTGAGTTATCAAACTCATTGTTGACTGAAAATTGGAATTCTTCAAGAATTAATTCGAGTTCCAATAACTCTAGCCTTTCCCAAAGAAAGACTAGGACCTGAGGAATAAAAATTAATTCATCCACTTAACTTACCTTCATAGTTAGAGGTTAACAAAGTGGGAGAAAAGTCTAATTCTCATTACAATTGATAAGGATAACCAAAATAGGACTTCCAGTTCTTCATTCCTTGCCAAGAGATTTTATTATTGTTAATTTATTTTACTTGTTATTTAAATATGCCTATGCCCATTGCCTAAACTCCAAAACCCCAATTTACAAACTCATAACCAATAATAAGAACATACATCCCTGCAATTCCTTGAGAAGACGACCCGATGTTTGAATACTTCGGTTATCAATTTTAAAGGGGTTTGTTACTTGTGACAACCAAAACGTTTGTACGAAGGAATTTTTGAAGGTTTAGAAATTATACTTGCAACGAGGATTTATCCGCAAAATTTTAGACCATGCAAAAGTTCCTCTCATCAAAATGGCGCCGTTGCCGGGGAATTGCAAACGTGTGCTTTATTATTGGTTATTGTAAATATTTTATTTTTGCTTGTTTATTTGTTTTTATTTTTGTTTTTTATTTTTACTTTTTCTTAAGTTAAGAGGTTATTAGTTTTTATTTTAAAATTTTTATTTTATCTTATCTTATTTCAAAAATCAAATTTCAAAATTCAAATTTAAAAATTTTCAAAATTCAAATTTAAAAATTTTCAAATTTCAAATTTCAAAAATTCAAAATTCAAAAATTTAAAATTCAAAATTTCAAAATTTAATTTTCAAATTCAAAATTTAAATAACCTTTTAATTTAAATTTATTTTTATTTTCGTTTTTAATTTTTATTTACTACTATGAACTCTCACCCCTTTGGCTGTGAGTCTAGTTACAATTATGTTGCAGGAAGAAGAAATTACAATGAGAACAGGCATCAAGGTTGGAACAATCAAAGATGGGAGGAGCGACAAGGATTTGATCAACCCTCATGGCAACAACCACCTCCAATGGACTATCAACAACCACCACCATATGCCTATAAACCCTCTCCTCAACACAGCTGTGAACCACCATACTCACAAGCCACCTACAACCATTCACCTCCATATGACCCTAACTCGTATCCACCATACCAACCACCCTATGAACCAAATGAACCCTCCTATCCACCCCAAACCTCCATGGAGAAAGCACTTGCTGATCTAAACTTTACTATACAAGCTCTCTTCACCCAAATCGGACCACCAAATACCTTCAACAATCAACCACAGAATGATCTCTCCATCCCATCACCACCATTCATGGAAGAGCACCCACATCCATCAATCCAAGAGCAACATGATCTCAATGATGCTATTGACATGGAACAAGAGAGAAGGGATCATCTTCGCGAATCCATACTTCATAAGGAGCTAGAGGAGGCCCTAAAGGTGAAGGTAATAAAAACCCTTGAAGTCGAAGGAGTGGTTGAAGAATTAGTGAAGGAAGAATCAAGGGATCATCTCAAGGAAGCAGCGGATCGATTTCATGCAACTCTATATCAACTAAATCAAGCAATAAGTCAATTAGGTTCCCGACGCTCGGACACACAAAGTGCTCCTATGGCTTCATGTGGGCAATCTAATGAAGAACGTAGCATGAAGGAGATATTGGAAACTCTAGTGGACAGTACGGAGCATGACTTTGTACTGGAACAAGTGGAGGAAGCTGTAATTATCGAAGAAGAAGAAGTGGTTGCAGACTTAGGAGATGTTGAACCTCCATGGGAAAGTCAGGTTATAGAACCTCCTTCCAAGGTGATTGAAATTGATGCTGAGGAGGGTGTACAACCTCCAAGGCATATCATGATTAAGAACTTGGAAGAGGTTGATCAAGAGATGGAGATTCAAGAAGAAGAAGAACAACCTCCCATGCCCTTGGAAAGCAATGAAGAGAATATTGAATTGAAAAAAAGCTACCAAGAGGAAGAGGTTGAAATTGAAGAAGCTTGCAAAGAGGTGGTAATTATCAAAGAAGAGCACAAGGGAGTGTAGCTTGCAATTTCATTAGAAATACCTCCCTCTAAGTTGCCATCATCCTTCACAACATTCAAGTGGGTAAAATTCATATCCCTTAGCTTTCTAATTCCACTTGAATATGGGCTACTGGAGACGGATGGTCAACTTAGAGCTCTTTGTGGCATTAAGAGTAAGAGAAAAATGGTCAGTGGTAAGAATTGTCCTGCAAGGTTCATTATGGTTGGAAGCTTTAAGTTTAAACACAAAGGTTGGTGTAAAGCTCAAATGAATAGGTCTAGGAAGTTGTTTGGCCGCTTTAGTGAGAGAATTCAAATTGCTTGCCACCCGGATGGAATCATAATGATCAACAAGAAGATGGGTGCAAAGGCAAGATCTGGGACCTCGGAATTCAATCTAGAAATCAGCACTCTTGGGGCCTTGTCACATGCTTTAACTTACTTGAAGGCTTTTTGCGCCTAGTTTGGGATCCCGGAGGATATTGGAATCACAAACATTGGTAGAGATTCCTGGATGAATACAAGCATAAGCCACCATAACAGGGAGCTCACCAAATGTCCAACTTAAGGACTCTAACTAAAAGTGCTAGGTGGGAGACAACCCACCATGGTATAATCGTTCTTTTTTTTTCATTTTTTATTTAGTTTTATTTGTTTTCGAGTTTTATTTTATTATATTGAACCTGGAGTTTTGCATCACATTCATATTAACACTGCATTCTGCATTTTCATTTCAAAAAAAAAAAGAGAGAGAGAGCACGCGACGCGATCGCATCAGCGACGCGTCCTCGTCGCAAGGAAATGGGGGACAATATTAATATGAACAGAGAGTTACGCAGGAGCAGCACTGGAGGCGTGCCAATAGCATAAATCGTCCCACGCGACCGCGTCATATGGGTATAGTGGCCTCCCACGCGACCGCGTGCCCCACGCGGCCGCGTGACCAGGATTTCGATGTAATAATGGTGCACAGCCGAAAGTTGTGCTAGAGTGGTGCTGGACTGGCGCTGGACGCACAGTCCATCTCACGCGACCACGTGCCCCACGAGGCCGCATCACATCCTGCTAAGTGGCCACTCGCGTGATCGCAAGCCCCATGCGACCGCGTCACCCAATATTTGGCAATTAATGATTTTTGAACAGAGAGTTGTGTGAGAGCGAGGCTGCCCTCGCGCCAGTAGCATAAAACGGGTCACAAGACCGCGCGACCGACGCGACCGCGTCGCTTGCGCCGCACAGCTTATCCTAATTTGCCAAATATCTTATGTTTTCTCCCCTAATCCTAATTTTTCCTCCCTCCTTTCTTACTTACTTCTTCTTCCCTTCTTTCCCTTCTCATTCTTCTTATCTTTTATTTTATTTTATTTAATTTATTTGCATACTTTCATTCATTGCATATTTTTATTTTTCTAAATTTATTATTTTACCATTGGTGTTCAAATGTTCTTATTCAACTGTTACATCTTTTCTGGTATTTTCTTGGTGCTTAATGTCTTGTTTAATTCTGATTGAGTAATATTATTTAAATCAATGCCAATCTTTTATATCTGTATTACTTTTGCATTGACATGAATTTATATTATCTCTCCTTCCCCAGTCTCTTCCCCATTGTTGTACATTTTGTACCACTGGCATGCCATGGCTTCTATTGTTTTCTCACTTGCATGTTGTAGCTACCATGTAATTGAGACCCTTATTATTAGGCATTAACCCACCCATACTTCATTTATTTTCTTATCTCTATTACTGGGTTACCTTTCTTCCCTTTTTCTTTCACGATGGCCACCCGGAAGGAAGCCGAAAGACGTTTACATGGGGAAACAAGACAAGTCCATCTGCACAATCTATAAAGAAAAGCATCAGTTAAAGCAACCCGTCCACCTGCACATCTCAGCATGCACCGAGGACGGTGCAATCTTTAAGTGTGGGGAGGTCGATACCGATCTCCATGGGTTAGTATTTTCTTATCAACACCAATATTTTATTTTCCTTGTTAATTGTTGCATTTGCATGTTTGATTGCATATTTATTTGATTTTGTGCATTTAGTTACTACTTGGTTAAAGTAATAAATTTCTTTTTAATGACCCTATTTTTGAAAAATTTTTACTAATTTAAAATCAAAACTTTTGTGTTAAACTTATCAGAAGTTGTATTTAGAACATGGTTTTTGAGCCAAAGAACACACAACCTGTGAGATTTTGAGCTTATTTACATGGTTACATTATTTAACCATAAATTTTTTCCTGTGTGTTTCCTTCTCTATGATTGTAATCTATATTTTGTTCCAATCTATATGTCCATTATTTAGTGTATTTACATGCTTGCATATGATTGAGGCCATTGTTTGATTTTAGCTCACTTATCCCAAATAAGCTACCCTTTAAATCATCCTTGTCAGCCACTTTGAGCCTTTTTAATCCCATTTGTTCTGTATTTTACCACATCACTAGCCTTAAAGCAGAAAAACAACTAAATATCCCAATTGAATCTTTGGTTAGCTTAAGATAGGGATTGTGTAACAATTAAGTGTGGGGAAACTATGGGAACATGAGTTAATAAGGGAATGTATCATTTATTTGAATATTGGGAATTTGGGAACCTACTCATGAAAAACCAAAATAGAAAAATAATAGAAAATCCATGTGCATTGATAAGTTATGTTTATTTCTCTACAATAAAAAAAAAAAAAGAGAAAAAGAGAAAAAAAAGAGAAAAAGAAAAAAATATATAATATAAATAAATAAATAAAGGGGACAAAATTACCCCAATGCTAAGTTAATAAAAATATCAATGCACATGTGACAAAAGTAAAGAAATATCAAAAATTTGGTACATGAGTATGGGAATTATACAAAAGTGGGAATTATGGGTAGCTAGGCATGATTCTAGAGTTATATAGAGTGTATGTGTGTTAGGTAAGAGCTTGGTTAGTCAAAGATTCAATTTATAGCTCACTTAGCCATATATATACCCTCACCCTTACCTTAGCCCCATTACAACCTTGAAAAGACCTCATGATGTTTGCATTGGTACATTAAATATTTGTTGATTGGTTAGATGAAGAACAATGTTTAGAAAGCATGATTAGAGAAGAATAGAGTGATTAACCCTAGACACTTGAGAGATTAGAGTGATATACACTACTAGTAAGTGTTCAATGCTTGATTCTATGTTCCCTGCTTTCATGAGCTATCTTCTTACAAGTTTACTTGTCTTTATTTTATATGATTTGAATTAGAGGAATTTGAATTATTTTTATCTTGGAGAACTTATTTACTTTTAACCAAGTAGGTAGAATCATTTTGCATGTAGTTGCATTTATATAGGTAGGTTGCATTTCATACTCTCTATTATTCCTCTTCATCTTTATAGCTTCTCTTGAGCTTAGCATGAGGACATGCTAATGTTTAAGTGTGGGGAGGTTGATAAACCACTATTTCATGGTTTATCTTGTGCTCAATTGAGTGGTTTTTATCAACTCTTTACCCACTTATTCATACTATTTGCATGGTTTTACATTTGCCTTCCTAATTATGTGCTATGATTGAAAACATGCTTCTTTGATCTTACAATTGCTAATATTAATCCTCTCTTATCACCATTAGATGCCTTGATATGTGTGTTAAGTGATTTCAGAGATTACAGGGCAAGAATGGCTCAGAGGATGGAAAGGAAGCATGCAAAAGTGGAAGGATCACAAGAAGATGGAGAAATTGCTAAGCTGTCCAGCCTGACCTCTTCGCACTCAAACGGCTATAACTTTAGCTACAGAGATCCAAACGACGCGGTTCTAGTTGCGTTGGAAAGCTAACGTCTGGGCTTCGATTTGATATATAATATACCATAGTTGCTCTGACGCTAGGCGACGCGACCACGTGACCCATGCGGCCGCATCGCAGTGACGAAAATCAGCGTGTTTGAATTCGCAACCAGCGATTTCTGGGCTGTTTCTGACCCAGTTTGCTGCCCAGAAAACACAGATTAGAGGCTATAAAGTGGGGGAATGCATCCATTCATAAAGAAGCTTTCATATTCACAATTATAGGAGTAGATGTAGTTTTTAGAGAGAGAGGTTCTCTCCTCTCTCTTAGGATTAGGATTTAGGAATTCTCTTAGTTTTAGGAGTGCCTCTCAATCCCAGGTTCAATGTTCTTTTACTTTATATTTATCTCTTACTTTCAGATACTTTAATGCTTATATTAGTTATGTTGCCTATTTGGCTTATGCTACATTCATGTTATGATTTTCTTAATTAATATTAGTTGAGGTATTTCAGATTTAAGATTGCTTTCTTTTATTTATTATATAAATAATTTGAATTTTTCCCTTTTGGCTTTGCTCGAGTCATTGGAGACACTTGAGTTATCAAACTCATTGTTGACTGAAAATTAGAATTCTTCAAGAATTAATTCGAGTTCCAATAACTCTAGCCTTTCCCAAGGAAAGACTAGGACCTGAGGAATAAAAATTAATTCATCCACTTAACTTACCTTCATAGTTAGAGGTTAACAAAGTGGGAGAAAAATCCAATTCTCATTACAATTGATAAGGATAACCAGGATAGGACTTCCAGTTCTTCATACCTTGCCAAGAGATTTTATTATTGTTAATTTATTTTACTTGTTATTTAAATATACCTGTGCCCATTGCCCAAACTCCGAAACCCCAATTTACAAACTCATAACCAATAATAAGAACATACATCCCTGCAATTCCTTGAGAAGACGACCCGAGGTTTGAATACTTCGGTTATCAATTTTAAAGGGGTTTGTTACTTGTGACAACCAAAATGTTTGTACGAAGAAATTTTTGAAGGTTTAGAAACTATACTTGCAACGAGGATTTATCTGCAAATTTCTAGACCACGCAAAAGTTCCTCTCATCAGGGACCGACATGGTGAAGTCGGCCTCCCACAAACAAGTTATAAAAAGTTATCCCTAAAAGAGACCTGACAAAGATCCAAGAAAGAGGATTACTAGAAATAACTTAGAAGAGACTGACATGGTGAAGTCGGCCTTCCAGAAACAAGTTATAAAAAGTAATCCCTAAAAGAGACCTGACAAAGGTCCAAGAAAGAGGATTACTAGAAATAACTTAGAAGAGACCGACATGGTGAAGTCGGCCTCCCACAAACAAGTTATAAAAAGTAATCCCTAAAAGAGACCTGACAAAGGTCCAAGAAAGAGGATTACTAGAAATAACTTAGAAGGGACCAACGTAAAGAAGTCGGCGCAAAAACCTTGACGTTATAAAAAGTAATTCCTGACAGAGACCTAACAAAGGTCCACATAAGACAGATTACTAGAAATAACTTCAGGCCGAAGCGAGAAAGTCGACATACAAGTTGGACCCAAAAAAAAACCACAACCTCAAAAGAATCAAGCCACAAGTATGAAAACACAAAGGCTCCAACATTCCCAAAAACCTAAAAGATATCAGACAGGTGCAGACAAACATGTTATGAAAAAACACAAGTTATAATAATGACAAACTCAAGAGGTTATCAAAAGTCAGCCCCAAGAGCTTGAGAAACCACTTTATTTTTCAAAATAAAGTTGCTAAACAAGCAACTAAGAGAGTATCAAAAAGTCAGAACTACCAATTACAAAATATAAAAGGTTCAAAGCCCACAGGCCAGGCTATCTACACAAACGTCCAGAATAATTATTGAGGATCTGAAGACTTCTTAGCAACATCAACACGGGGTGAAGGAGGACGAGTCAGAAGAGGCACTGCATCCACCGTTCCATCATCCCGATTCAAGATTCGACAATCGGTTTCCGACTCGGGATGACCAACCTCAGCTGAAGGAGTTGAAGAAGTAGGCGCAACAGAAGCTTTGGTGGCAGGCACTGAAGGAGGGTCAACATCATCATCATCAGGATCATTAGGGACAATTTTACCGTCCTTCACGATGTTGTCCAAGCTGAAGAGAGTAAGGTCGAGCTCGAGTGCAAGAACCCGAACCTGCTCCTTCAGGTTCTCATAAGCAGCATTTACGCTACCTACAAGGTGACCCTGGAGCTCGACATAATCGGCTCGGGCAGACTCTAAATCATCCCTGAGACGCATCATTTCCCTATAGGTCGTGACATAGCTCTCCTTGTGCTTCAACGCCGTGTCTTCAGCCAACTTCGCAGAAGCCGCCAAGGCAATAGAACTAGCGTTTTCGCCCTCCAACTCCTTCTCCATCTTGGTCACTTTCACTTCGAGCTCCTCCTTCAAACCCTTCATCCGGTCGAACTCCAACTTAGCCTCCTCCATAAAAGCCTTTGTAACATGAATAGGAAGATCTTAGGCAGTCCGATATAAAGCTGCCCCCATATGTGCCATCTTGATGCTGCTTCAAGTAATAAAATCCAGATGGCAAAGAAGAGAAACATCATCAGTAGGGATGGTACCATAAGGACCGATTTGCTGGTTGACAAACTCAACAGTATCGAAGTCAGGGGCATCAAGGTTAAAAGGCTCAGCTGTCTTTTGTTTTTTCGGAGGAGGAGCGCCAGAGGTAGCAACAGAAGCTTGCGGAGGATCAACCAAACGAACCCGGGGAGTAGGGATCATCCTCCTCGGCCCAGGAGAGCTCGGTACGGATGGCTTCGACTGAATCTGAGAGGACCCTTCCTCGGCCACCTTGGCCGAGATGTTCTGAGCGACAGTAGCTTTTCTCGCCTTCTTAAAGGCCTTCATAGAATCATTGTTTTTCACCATCTCTGGAAAAAAACACAAAGATTGTTACAAATTAAGAGAAAAAGAACAAAGCTCGACAAAAAGGAAACAAAACAAAAACAAGATAAGACAACCACTGCCCAGCTCAGCTCGGAGAAGCGAAGGATCCCCTAAAAACCTTTTTGTGTCAAGATAAGGAGGCTGTCCCCAGTTCTCATCCAACACGTTAATAAAGGCGTGTACGACCTCATCCAACATCACCCACGTATACCTCGACACTACAACATTCTTTTGCCACTCTAAGGGAAAGGCGGGCTCGTCATTCTCATCCAGAAAAATGGGACGAGCTCCTTCAACAGCTCGAACCTTAAAGAAATAATTCTTGAAGTCTCTAAAAGACTCATCATACATCAAAAAGACTTTCTTTCCTTGGGCAGACCAAAAAGAAACCTAGGAAGCTTTCTTTTTGGCAGAAATTCCAGGCTTGGTCAAAACGAAAAGGTAAGGAAAGAGAGTTTGAGAAGGTTTAATATCCAATTCCTGACATAACAACTGGAAAATCTTAACAAAAACCCATGAATTTGGATGAAGTTGGGATGGAGACACATTGCATGACCACAACAAATTGGTTTCAAAGGGAGTAAAGGAAAAGGTAATGCTCATTTGACTAAAAAAATAGTCATAGGCATAAAAGAAAGGACGTTCCCCCTGGACTGAAGTCGGGAAACAAACCCTTTCATCGGAATCAGGTACTATTAGCTCATAATTTTTCTCCTGCTCCCGATTACTATAAACCCTGTGATGTTTTCTCAGCTCCACACAGAATTCAGAATTTACCACAGAAACACACATCAACACGAGGGAGTCTAGCCAGCCCGACATACCCTCAGAGACTCTGGAGGAGGTCTCGACAATATTTTTGCGAGACGACATGGGTTAACTAGTCCTACAAACAAGAAAGGAAAATAGATTACTAACCAAAAAACAGCCCGGGCGATATCAAAACAACTCGGACAATATGATTCAGAGCAATACAAATAGTAAAAGGAAAGCCCCAAGACTCACACCAAGGTCCAGGGGCATCCTTTGGAGGCAGTTATGGAACAAGGACTTAGGAAAACCTACAAGCCTACACCTCTACACGTCCTAACAGGAAGATAATAACCCTTTTTTCAAACAAAAGTGGCATTCTGAGAAGAAAGCCACGAACCACAAATCAAATAAAGTCATCAAAATAACTACCTTCCAAACTCACAGTCTCAGTTTGTTAACAAATGGAACTACCAAGCAACAAAATGTATCAATAAGAAGTCATCAAAGATGCAACCTTTTTTAGAAAAATAAATCCCCCAAACAAGCAACGGCACGAAGATAATCAAAATGAGCCACCAGAAAAATCGTTACTTTCTATAAAGGTTCATCAGCAAAATTACCAAAATGGCGAAAGACATCAAAAGAGTAATCTTTTGGGGGAAAGCAAACAGGTTTATAAAACCCTCAGTAACAGCATGCATTCAAGCAAAATAAAAACTTTACCAAGAACCGAATGCAAAGCGACGAAGGAAGTAAAGAAGCGGAAAGAAGAACCAACCTGAAAAAAGGAAAAAGTCCTGAAGAAAGTTGAAAGCCGGAACGACAAAATGTGGAATCACCTCTCAAGCAAAATACCAATAAAGTACCAAAACAGGCGTCGCAGAGAAAACGCGAAAATATAAGTTTCAGGCAAAACAGAAAGACAGAGAGAAAAGAGGGGAAGTTACAGAGAAGAGAAAACCATTTTTTGAGTGTAAAATTCAAAATAAAAGAGGCAAGAGAAACGGGGCATTAAAATCAATTAATGAGGGTATTAAACCCTCGCACATTTCCAAGACGAGAACGCTAAAAGCAAAAGTGCGCGCTTTAGAAGAAAACAAATGGGAAAACGCTTCACATTCAAAAGCTTCAGCAAAGTCGACAAAATGCTCGAGTTCGGTTTCACCAGAGAATGATCGAAGTCCTAAAACTAAGACTTGACCTCAAAAGAAAGACTGAGCTCGAGCA
The DNA here is from genome assembly GCF_003086295.3 of Arachis hypogaea. Classification (NCBI taxonomy): domain Eukaryota; kingdom Viridiplantae; phylum Streptophyta; class Magnoliopsida; order Fabales; family Fabaceae; genus Arachis; species Arachis hypogaea. Next base: position 71,150,951 of record NC_092055.1, read on the forward strand.
GGGGCACTGTTCATACCCTGGGTCGAGCTATCCGACCCGGGATGTTTAGCGACAAGGCGACCGACCTCTTCAGGTCAGACTATCCGACCTCTTCTCAAAGAGCTCGGCCAAATTGCCAGGAAAGCCCAATAAAGGGCCCGAATAGAGGAACACGGCCTAAATCCAAAGGCAGCCCAAGCCTATAGAGATAAGGGCGGTTCCCTTGAAGATAAGATGACATCACTCAAAGATAAGATAAGATATGATAAGATAACTAACTTATCCTATCTAAGAAGGTCACTCCACACCATTATAAATACACTGGAGCACCCAGGTATAACTCATACTCTGATTCTACTAAAAACCTACTTAATACCCTTACTAACTTAAGCATCGGAGTCCCTTGCAGGTACCACCACCCTCTGGTGATAAAGGATTAGTAGCATTGCCAGTCCAAGAAGTTGGACACGGCCGCTCCGGCCACCACCCACCATCCGAACACGTCAGCTCCGACCAGCACAGAAGATCTCGTCCGAGATCAACCTACAGTTTCAGGTAACCCTCGGAACAAGTACCTTAGGCGATTCTCAAAGACTGAGATCAGACATATAACTCGGGATCTAAATAGCAGAGTAGATGCCCTCTCCAAGTTAGCAAGTACCAAGCTAGGAGGAAATAATAGAAGCCTGATCCAGAAACTCTCCAAGAACCCTCTGTCACGAAAATAGAGGCTAAAGAAGACATTCTAAAGGTATCCAGCTTGGACCTCGGGTGGATGACCCCTTTAATCGAATACATAAAATTTGACATCCTACCCAAGGAGGAAAATGAAGGCATGAAAATATGAAGAGAGGCACAAAGTTACACCTTTGTAAAAAAATATACTCTATAGAAGAGGAATATCCACACCATTGTTGAAGTGTGTCCCGACCTTAAAAACAGCAGAAGTCTTGGAAGAGGTGCACAATGGTATCTGCGGAAGCCATCTCGGAGCAAGGTCTTTAGCTCGAAAAGTTATCCGAGTTGGGTTTTATTGGCCGACCTTTTAGAAGGGCGCTACCGAATTCGGAAAGAAATGTCAGCCATGCCAACTGCATGCTAACTTTCATGTCGCTCCTCCTGAGGAACTCATAAGCATAACTTCTCCATGGCCTTTTGCAAAATGGGGATTAGATCTACTCGGACCTTTTCCCCAAGTGCCTAGACAAGTAAAATACCTCATAGTGGGGGTAGACTACTTTACAAAGTGGATTGAAGCAGAACCCTTGGCAACCATTACAGCTCAGAGAAGTCGGAAGTTCCTCTACAAAAATATCATTACTAGCTATGGAATCCCCTATTCCATCACCACGGATAATGGAACCCAGTTCACCGACTCTACATTCAGAAACTTGGTAGCTAGTATGAAGATCAAGCACCAATTCACCTCGGTCGAACACCCACAAGCCAACGGGCAAGCCGAGGCAGCCAATAAAGTCATACTAGCTGGATTAAAGAAAAGGCTTCAAGATGCGAAGGGGGCTTGGGTCGAGGAGCTCCCTCAAGTGTTGTGGGCCTATCGAACCAAACTTCAATCAGCCACTAGAGAAACACCCTTCCGACTTGCTTATGGCATAGAAGCCATGATACCAGTTGAATTCAACGAGCAAAGTCCTAGGGTGAGATTCTATGATGAGGTTGGTAATCTCAGGGCACATAAAGAAGAGCTCGAACTACTCCCTGAAGTCCGAGAACAGGCCTAAATAAGGGAAGCAGCGCTCAATCAGAGGATGGCGAGTAGATACAATAAGAAAGTAATTCGTAGAAGCTTCGCCTCAAATAACTTGGTCCTGATTAGGAATGACATAGGCATAAATAAGTCAGGCAAAGGAATGCTCACCGCAAATTAGAAAGGTCCATACAAGATAAGTGAAGTCCTTGGAAAGGTGATGAGTGGATAATTTATACGTTTTTTGGCATTATTTTTACATAGTTTTTAGTATGATTTAGTTAGTTTTTAGAATATTTTTATTAGTTTTTAAATAAAAATAACATTTATGGACTTTACTATTAGTTTGTGTATTTTTCTATGATTTCAGGTAATTTCTGGCTGAAATTGAGGGACTTGAGCAAAATTCTGATTCAGAGGCTGAAGAAGGACTGCAGATGCTGTTGGATTCTGACCTCCCTGTACTCGAAGTGTATTTTTTGGAGCTATAGAAACCCAATTGGCGCGCTCTTAATTGCGTTGGAAAGTAGACATCCAGGGCTTTCCAGAAATATATAATAGTCCATACTTTGCCCGAGTTTAGACGATGCAAATTGGCGTTTACACCAGCTTTCTGCCCTATTCTGGCGTTAAATGCCAGAAACAAGTTAAAAAGCAGAGTTAAACGCCAGAAACAAGTTAAAAACTGGCGTTTAACTCCAAAGAAGACCTTTACACATGAAAGCTTCAATGCTCAACCCAAGCACACACCAAGTGGGCCCGGAAGTGGATTTCTGCATCGTTTACTTATCTCTGTAAACCCTAGTAACTAGTTTAGTATAAATAGGACTTTTTACTATGGTATTTACATCTTTTGATCAATTTGGGTCTTTTTCCCTATCTTTCGAATTCATATGCCATTTGGGAAGGCTGGCCATTCGGCCATGCCTAGACCTTGTTCTTATGTATTTTCAATGGTGGAGTTTCTACACACCATAGATTAAGGTGTGGAGCTCTGCTGTTCTTCATGAATTAATGCAAAGTACTATTGTTTTTCTATTCAATTCATGCTTATTCTTATTCTAAGATATTCATTTGCACACAAGAACATGATAAATGTGATGATTATGTGACATTCATCACCATTCTCACTTATGAACGCGTGATTGACAACCACTTCCGTTCTACATGAAAACAAGCTAGAGTGTGTATCTCTTGGATTCCTGGTCCACGACGCATGATTGCCTCTCTTGACAATAGAGCCTTCCATTTCGTGAGATCAGAGTCTTTGTGGTATAAGCTAGAATCAATTGGCAGCATTCTTGAGATCCAGAAAGTCTAAACCTTCTCTGTGGTATTCCGAGTAGGATCTGGGATGGGATGACTGTGACGAGTTTCAAACTCACGACCGTAGGGCGTAGTGACAGACGCAAAAGGATAGTAAATCCTATTCCTACACGATCGATAACCAACAGCTGATTAGCCATACGGGAAACCGTAGAGGACCATTTTCACTGAGAGGAAGGGAAGTAGCCATTGACAACAGTGACACCCAACATACAGCTTGGCATGGAAAGGAGTATGAATGATTGGATGGAAGCAGTAAGAAAGCAGAGGTTCAGAAGGAACAAAAGCAACTCATACGCTTATCTGAAATTCTCACCAATGAATTACATAAGTATTTCTATCTTATTTTATATTTTAATTATATTTTAATTATCAAATCTCCATAACCATTTGAATCCGCCTGACTGAGATTTACAAGGCGACCATAGCTTGCTTCAAGCCGACAATCTCTGTGGGATCGACCCTTACTCACGTAAGGTTTATTACTTGGACGACCCAATGCACTTGCTGGTTGGTTGTATCGAAATTGTGAAAAAGAATTTAAGATTGCAAATGTGCGTGCACCAAGTTTTTGGCGCTGTTGCCGGGGATTGTTCGAGTTTGGACAACTGACGGTTCATCTTGTTGCTCAGATTAGGTAATTTTATTTTAATTTTAAAGTTTTTATTTTTATTCTTTTTATTTTCGAAAATTTTTCAAAAAAAAAATAAATTATTCTATGGCTTCAGAATTTTTAAGAATGAATTCTAGAGTTTCACGATGATCTGTTGAAGTCTGGCTGGCTGTGAAGCCATGTTTAATCCTTTAGACCGAGATTTCAACTTATCATCACAAGAATCCGTGGACCCCCATCTGATCAGTTGTTGTATGCCTGATTTGTATGCTAAAGCTTGGCTGGCCATTGGCCATGTCTAGTGTTTTGGACCGGAGCTTTCACTGAAAGCTTGGCTGGCTAGTAAGCCATGTCTAATTCCTGGACCGGAGTTTTAGACTAACATTACATGATCCCTGGAATTCTCATTAGAAATTTTTAAATCCTTATTTTTCTTTTTCCAATTAATTTTCGAAAAATCCAAAAAAAAAATTTAATAAAATCATAAAACCAAAATTTGATGTTTCTTGCTTGAGTCTAGTGTCAATTTTTAGGTTTGGTGTCAATTGCATATTTTTAATTTTTTATTAAAATTTTCAAAAACTCATGCATTTGTTCTTCATGATCTTCAAGTTGTTCTTGATGAATTTTTTTGTTTGATCTCTAAATTTTTCTTGTTTGGTGTCTTTTCTTGTTTTTCATATGCATTTTAGAATTATTAGTGTCTATAGAGTAAAAATTTTTAAGTTTGGTGTCTTGCATGTTTTCCTTTTCTTAAAAATTTTCAAAAATAAGTTCTTGGTGTTCATCTTGACATTCAAAGTGTTCTCGGTGTTCATCTTGACATTCAAAGTACTCTTGCATGCATTGAGTGTTTTGATTTATAATTTTCATGTTTTGAGTCTTTTTGTTATTTTTCTCTCTCCTCATTAAAAATTCAAAAATAAAAAAAATATCTTTTCCTTATTCTCTCATAAATTTTCAAAAATTTGAGTTGACTTTTTCAAAACTTTTTAAAAATTTAGTTGTTTCTTTTTAGCCAAGTCAAAATTTCCAATTTAAGAATCTTATCTTTTCAAAACTTTTTCAAAAATCAAATATTTTTCAATTTTCTTCCTAATATTTTCGAAAATTTCAAAATGATTTTCAAAAATTTTTTTCTTATTTTTGTTTCATATTTTCGAATTCATTGCTAACTTTTAATATTTTGATTCAAAAATCTCAAGTTGTTACTTGCCTATTAAGAAAAGTTCAATCTTTAAATTTTAAAATCCTATCTTTTAGTTTCTTTTAGTTTCTTTTAGTCAAGTAATCAACTTTAATTTTCAAAAATCAAATCTTTTTAATTTCCTTTTTAAATCTTTTTCAAATTAAATTTCAATCATATCTTTTTCAATTTCAATCATATCTTTTTCAAAATCAATTTCAAAATCTTTTCTAACTTCTCACCCTTTCAAATTTGATTTTTAAATCTTTTTCAATTAACCACTTAACTTTTTGTTTGATTTTAAAAGTTTAGTATTTCAATCATATCTTTTTCAAAACCACCTAACTACTTTTCTCTCTCTTATTTTCGAAAATCACTAACTTCTTTTTCAAAAAAAGTTTCTTTTCATTAACTAATTGTTTTAAATTTTAATTTAATTTTATTTTCCTTCTTAAATTTCGAATTCTAATTAATAGACAAAATAAAAATAAAAATATTTTTATTTCATTTTATTTAATTTTCGAATTCATCCCCCTCTCATCTCTTTCTATTTATTTATTTATTTACTAACACCCCTCTTCCACTCAAAATTCGAACCCTCTCTTCTTCTCTGTGTTCGAGTTTTTCTCTTCTCCTCTTTCTATTCTTCTCCTCTTATACTCACATAAGGAATCTCTATACTGTGACATAGAGGATTCTATATTTTCTTTTCCGTTCTCTTCTTTTTCATATGAGCAGGAACAAGGATAAGAACATTCTTGTTGAAGCTGACTCTGAACCTGAAAGGACTCTAAAGAGAAAGCTAAGGGAAGCTAAGGCACAACCCTTTGGAGAGGATCTGACAAAAATTTTTGAAAAAGAAGGAGACATGGCCGAACCTAATAACAATGGTGGAGATGCAAGGAAGATGCTTGGTGACTTTATTGCACCCTCTTCTAACTTCAATGGAAGAAGCATCTCACTTCCTGCAATTGGAGCAAACAACTTTGAGCTTAAACCTCAATTAGTTTCTCTAATGCAACAGAACTGCAAGTTTTATAGACTTCCAATGGAAGATCCTCATTAGTTTTAAGCTGAATTCTTGTAAATCTGTGACACTGTCAAGACCAATGGAGTTGATCCCGAGGTCTACAGGCTTTTGCTTTTCCCTTTTGCTGTAAGAGACAGAGCTAGAACATGGTTGGATTCACAACCTAAGGATAGCCTGAACTCTTGGGATAAGTTGGTCAGTGCTTTCTTGGACAAATTCTTTCCTTCTCAAAAGATGAGAAAGCTTAGAGTGAAAATCCAAACCTTCAGACAGAAGGAAGGAGAATCCCTCTATGAAGCTTGGAAAAGATACAAGAAACTGATCAAAAGGTGTCCTACTGACATGCTTCCAAAATGGAGCATCATAAGTATATTCTATGATGGTCTGTCTGAGTTGTCAAAAATGTCATTGGACCATTCTGCAGGAGGATCTCTTCACGTGAAAACCCCTGCAGAAGCTCAGGAACTCATTGAAATGGTTGCAAATAACCAGTTCATGTATACCTCTAAGAGGAATCCTGTGAAGAATGGGATGCCTCAGAAGAAGGGAGTTCTTAAAATTGATACTCTGAATGCCATATTGGCTCAAAACAAAATATTGACTCAGCTAGTTAATATGATTTCTCAGAGTCTGAATGGATTGCAAGCTGCATCCAACAGTACTAAAGAAGCATCTTCTGAAGAAGAAGCTTATGATCCTGAGAACCCTACAATGGCAAAGGTGAATTACATGGGAGAACCCTATGGAAACACCTATAATCCTTCATGGAGAAATCATCCAAATTTCTCATAGAAAGACCAACATAAGCCTCAACAAGGCTTCAATAATAATGGTGGAAGAAATAGGTTTAGTAATAGTAAGCCTTCTCCATCATCTTCTTAGCAACAGACAGAGAATTCTGAATAGAGCCATTCTGGTCTAGCAACCATAGTCTCTGATCTATCCAAGACCACACTAAGTTTTATGAATGAAACAAGGTCCTCCATTAGAAATTTGGAGGCACAGGTGGGTCAGCTGAGTAAGAAGAATACTGAAACTCCTCCCAGTACTCTCCCAAGCAATACAGAAGAAAATCCCAAGAGAGAGTGCAAGGCCATAACCTTACTTGGTGTGGCCGAATGCCCATAGGAGGAGGAGGACGTGAATCCCAGTAAGGAGGACCTCTTGGAACATCCTCCGAACAGAAAGGAATTCCCATTTGAGGAACCAAAGGAATCTGAGGCTCATACAGAGACCATAGAGATTCCATTGAACTTCCTTCTGCCATTCATAAGCTCTGATGAATGTTCTTCCTCTGAAGAGGATGAAGATGTCACCGAAAAGCAAGTTGCTAAGTATCTAGGAGCAATCATGAAGTTGAATGCCAGTTTATTTGGTAATGAGACTTGGGAGGATAAACCCCCCTCGTTAACCAATGAACTGAATGGATTAATGAGGCAAACTTTACCTCAGAAGAAACCGGATCCCGAAAAGTTCTTCATACCTTGTACCATAGGCACCATGACCTTTGAGAAGGCTCTATGTGACCTTGGATCAAGGATAAACCTTATGCCACTTTCTGTAATGGAGAAACTGGAAATCTTTGAGGTACAAGCTGCAAGAATCTCATTAAAGATGGCAGACAAATCAATGAAAAAGGCTTATGGACTAGTAGAGAACGTGCTGGTGAAGGTTGAAGGTCTTTACATCCCTGCTGATTTCATAATCCTAGACACTGGGAAGGATGAGGATGAATCCATCATCCTTGGCAGACCCTTCCTAGCCATAGCAAAAGCTGTTATTGATGTTGACAGAGGAGAGTTGGTCCTTCAATTGAATGAGGACTACCTTGTATTTAAGACTCAAGGTTCTCCTTCTGTAACCATGGAGAGGAAGCATGAGAAGCTTCTCTCAATACGGAGTCAAACAAAACCCCCACATTCAAACTCTAAGTTTGGTGTTGGGAGGCCACAACCAAACTCTAAGTTTGGTGTTGAGAGGCCACAACCAAACTCTAAGTTTAGTGTTAAGAGACCCCAACCTTGCTCTGATTATCTGTGAAGCTCCATGAGAGCTCACTGTCAAGCTATTAACATTAAAGAAGCGCTTGTTGGGAGGCAACCTAATGTTATTTAATTATATCTATTTATTTTCCATTGCTATTTTATGTTTTCTTTAGGTTGATGATCATGTGAAGTCACAAAAACTACTGAAAAATAAAAAACAGCATTAAAAATAGCTCACCCTGGAGGAAGAGCTTACTGGCGTTTAAACGCCAGTAAGAAGCATCAAACTGGCATTTAACGCCAGAAAGAAGCATCAAGCTGGCGTTAAATGCCAGAAAGAAGCACCAGACTGGCGTTAAATGCCAGAAACAAGCAGCAAGCTGGCGTTTAATGCTAGACATGCATTCTAAGGGCATTTTGCATGCCTAAATGGAGAAGGGATGCTAAGTCCTTGACCCCTCTGGATCTGTGGACCCCACAGGATCCCCACCTACCCCACCTCTTCTTCTCTCCTCTTCACACCTTTTCATAACACTCTTCCCCAAATACCCTTCACCAATCACCTCCATACCTCTTCCCCATAAACCCCACCTACCTCCAAAATTCAAATTCTTTTCCCTCCCAAACCCAACCCTAATGGCCAAAACCTACCCTTCCCCCACCCCTATATAAACCCCTCAACACTACTCCATTTTCACACACTACATCCACCACTTCTCCCCCTTGGCCGAATACACCTTCTCCCTCGATCTCCTTCATTTTATTCTTCTTCTACTACTTTCTTTCTTCTTTTACTCGAGGACGAGCAAACCTTTTAAGTTTGGCGTGGTAAAAGCATTGCTTTTTGTTTTTCCATAACCATTAATGGCACCTAAGGCCAGAGAAACCTCAAAAAAGAGGAAAGGGAAGGCAATTGCTTCCACCTCTGAGTCATGGGAGATGGAGAGATTTATCTCAAAGGTCCATCAAGACCACTTCTATGAAGTTGTGGCCAAGAAAAAGGTAATCTCTGAGGTTCCTTTTAAGCTCAGAAAGAGCGAATATCCGGAGATCCAATAAGAGAATAGAAGAAGAGGATAGGAAGTACTCTCCAATCCTATTCAACAAGTCAGAATCTTAATGGTTCAAGAGTTCTAGGCAAACGCATGGATCACTAGGAACCATGATCAAAGTATGAACCCAAACCCAAAGAATTGGCTTACAATAGTTCGGGAAAAATGCTTAGATTTCAGTCTGGAAAATGTAAGGTTGGCGTTCAACTTGCCAATGATGCAAGAAAATGCACACCCCTACACTAGAAGGGTCAACTTTGATCAATGGTTGGACCAAGTCCTCATGGACATATGTGTGGAAGGAGCTCAATGGAAAGTTGACTCAAGAGGCAAACCGGTTCAATTGAGAAGACCGGACCTTAAGCCTGTAGCTAGAGAATGGTTGGAGTTCATCCAACGCTCTATCATTCCTACTAGCAACCGATCCGAAGTAACTGTGGATCGGGCCATCATGATCCATAGTATCATGATTAGGGAGAAATTAGAAGTTCATGAGATTATACCTCAAGAACTCCACAAAGTGGCTGACAAGTCCTCCACTTTGGCAAGGTTAGCCTTTCCTCACCTTATTTGCCACTTCTGCAATTCGGCTGGGATTGACATAGAGGGAGATATCCTCATTGATGAGGACAAGCCCATCACTAAGAAAAGTATGGAGCAAACAAGAGATCATGGACCTCAACAAGAGCATGAGGAAATTTCTCACCATGAAATCCCTGAGATACCTCAAAGGATGCACTTTCCTTCACAGAACTATTGGGAGCAAATCAACATCTCCCTAGGAGAATTAAGTTCCAACATGGGACAACTAAGGATGGAACACCAAGAGCATTCCATCATTCTCCATGAGATTAGAGAAGATTAAAGAGCTATGAGGGAGGAGCAACAAAGACAAGGAAGAGACATAGAGGAGCTCAAGAACACCATTGGTTCTTCAAGAGGAAAAAGACACCACCCTCACTAAGGTGGACCCGTTCCTTAATCTCCTTGTTCTTATTTTTCTGTTTTTCGTTTAATATGCTCTATGTTTATTTATGTTTATGTCTTTATTGCATGATCACTGGTGTTTAAGTGTCTATGTCTTAAAGTTTTGAATGTCCTATGAATCCATCACCTTTCTTAAATGAAAAATGTTTTAATTACAAAAGAACAAGAAGTACATGAATTTCGAATTCATCCTTGAAATTAGTTTAATTATTTTTGATGTGGTGACAATACTTTTTTTTTCTGAATGAATGCTTGAACAGTGCATATGTCTTTTGAATTTATTGTTTTTGAATGTTAAAATTGTTGGCTCTTGAAGAATAATGAAAAAGGAGAAATGTTATTTGATAATCTGAAAAATCATATAATTGATTCTTGAAGCAAGAAAAAGCAGTGAATAACAAGGCTTGCGAAAATAAAAGAAAAAAAAGAAAGAGAGAAAGAAAAAAAGAAAGGCAAGCAGAAAAAGTCAATAGCCCTTAAAACCAAAAGGCAAGGGTAATAAAAAGGATCCAAGGCTTTGAGCATCAGTGGATAGGAGGGCCCAAAGGAATAAAATCCTGGCCTAAGCGGCTAAACCAAGCTGTCCCTAACCTTGTGCTTGTGGCGTGAAGGTGTCAAGTCAAAAGCTTAAGACTGAGCGGTTAAAGACGAGGTCCAAAGAAAAAAAAAAGAGTGTGCTTAAGAACTCTGGACACCTCTAATTGGGGACTCTAGCAAAGCTGAGTCACAATCTGAAAAGGTTCACCTAATTATGTGTCTGTGGCATTTATGTATCCGGTGGTAATACTGGAAAACATAGTGCTTAGGGCCACGGCCAAGACTCATAAAGTAGCTGTGTTCAAGAATCAACATACTGAACTAGGAGAATCAATAACACTATCTGAATTCTGAGTTCCTATAGATGCCAATCATTCTAAACTTCAGGGGATAAAGTGAGATGCCAAAACTGTTCAGAGGCAAAAAGCTACTAGTCTCGCTCATTTAATTGGAGCTAAGTTTCATTGATATTTTGGAGTTTATAGTATATTCTCTTCTTTTTATCCTATTTGATTTTCAATTGCTTGGGGACAAGCAACAATTTAAGTTTGGTGTTGTGATGAGCGGATAATTTATACGCTTTTTGGCATTATTTTTACATAGTTTTTAGTATGATTTAGTTAGTTTTTAGTATATTTTTATTAGTTTTTAAATAAAAATCACGTTTCTGGACTTTACTATGAGTTTGTGTGTTTTTCTGTGATTTCAGGTAATTTCTGGCTGAAATTGAGGGACTTGAGCAAAACTCTGATTCAGAGGCTGAAGAAGGACTGCAGATGCTATTGGATTCTGACCTCCCTGCACTCGAAGTAGATTTTCTGGAGCTAAAGAAACCCAATTGGCGCGCTCTCAATTCCGTTGGAAAGTAGACATCCAGGGCTTTCCAGCAATATATAATAGTCCATACTTTGCTCGAGTTTAGACGACGCAAACTGGCATTTAACGCTAGCTTTTTGCCCCATTCTACAAAGTAGAGTTAAATGCCAGAAACAAGTTACAAACTGGCGTTTAACTCCAAGAAAGACCTCTACACGTGAAAGCTTCAATGCTCAGCCCAAGCACACACCAAGTGGGCCCGAAAGTGGATTTCTGCATCATTTACTTATCTCTGTAAACCCTAGTAACTAGTTTAGTATAAATAGGCCTTTTTACTGTGGTATTTACATCTTTGGATCAATTTGGGTCGTTTTCCCTATCTTTCAAATTCATATGCCATTTGGGGAGGCTGGCCATTCGGCCATGCCTAGACCTTGTTCTTATGTATTTTCAACGGTGGAGTTTCTACACACCATAGATTAAGGTGTGGAGCTCTGTTGTTCTTCATGAATTATTGCAAAGTGCTATTGTTTTTCTATTCAATTCATGCTTATTCTTATTCTAAGATATTCATTCGCACACAAGAACATGATGAATGTGATGATTATGTGACATTCATCATCATTCTCACTTATGAAAGCGTGATTGACAACCACTTCCGTTCTACATGAAAACAAGCTAGAGTGTGTATCTCTTGGATTCCTGGTCCACGACGCATGATTGCCTCTCTTGACAATAGAGCCTTCCATTCCGTGAGATCAGAGTCTTCGTAGTATAAGCTAGAATCAATTGGCAGCATTCTTGAGATCTAGAAAGTCTAAACCTTCTCTGTGGTATTCCGAGTAGGATCTGGGATGGGATGACTGTGACGAGCTTCAAACTCACGACTGTAGGGCGTAGTGACAGATGCAAAAGGATAGTAAATCCTATTCCTACACGATTGAGAACCAACAGCTGATTAGCCATGCGGGAAACCGTAGAGGACCATTTTCTCTGAGAGGAAGGAAAGTAGCCATTGACAACGGTGACACCCAACATACAGCTTGCCATAGAAAGGAGTATGAATGATTGGATGAAAGCAGTAGGAAAGCAGAGGTTCAGAAGGAACAAAAGCAACTCATACGCTTATCTGAAATTCTCACCAATGAATTACATAAGTATTTCTATCTTATTTTATATTTTAATTATTTTTTAATTATCAAATCTCCATAACCATTTGAATCCGCCTGACTGAGATTTACAAGGCGACCACAGCTTGCTTCAAGATGACAATCTCCGTGGGATCGACCCTTACTCACGTAAGGTTTATTACTTGGACGACCCAATGCACTTGCTGGTTAGTTCTATCAAAATTGTGAAAAAGAATTTAAGATTGCAAATGTGCGTGCTAAGTTTTTGGCGCCGTTGATGGGGAATGAACAATCACGATTTCGTGCACCGAAAGGGATACGACAAAGTGTTCGACTTGAGTGGCGCTGATCTCCCCAGATCGTGGCATGCCTCCAACATGAGGAGGTATTATAGTTAGAAGTGAACCCCGCTCCCTGATGTACTCTTTTTCCCAACTTCATGGTTTTTTCCCAAAAAAGGATTTTTCTGAAGGGGGTTTTAATGAGGCATCAAAGCGGGAACTAAGGGCTAAAAGTTTTAAATCCCTTAGTAGCTAAAAATAACTCTTATAGAAGTTACCTCAATCAATTGATAAGAATTTATTTTAACTCTTCACAATTCCGTTATTACTATTATTATTCTATGAAACGCACTGATTTAAGCTCAAAAAAGCGTGAAAATCCCATGACCTACCTAAGTGGTCGGTGAGATAAAACGACGAGGTACAGGTCGGTGTAAAGAGGTTACAAAAGACGATCATGATAACTCGGGAACGATATCACTAGCGACTCACAAGTCGGATAACCCGAGAAAAAACAAAATGCATCACAAAAATAACCTAAGTTATGAAAACAATTCGATAAGCAAAAATTGAATATGTAAGTTTGAAATAACAGAACGCAAAAAGAGAGATGAAAACATCTCGAGGATAGAAGCAAAGGCTTTCTCAAGCTTTTAAGAGTTTTGACAAATAAAATTGTCTAACTCAGAACAAACGGCCCTCGCAATAAAAAGATTTTCTCACGAAAATCGAAGGGTTTTTTCGTAAAAACCTCAGAAAGATAAAAGCATAAAAAAACATGCATGATCAAAATATTTTTTGTTAAAAAAGGCCCTTATCCAAAAAAGAGCGAACCAAACAAACTACCTTTTTGTTAATGACCATAAAAGGTCAAAGTGTCAAGAAACCACCACACCAATAAACATATAAAAAAATAATAAATGTTTCAATGAGCGGCCACAAGCCAGGCCCTAATAGCTAAATTTACTTAGAAGGAAGGTCGGAGTCATCAATAAGAAGGAAGCTCGGATCTGCTGCAGGAGTAGAAGGGGTCGGAGCGGTCTCTTCGGCGGCAGAAGTCGGAGCCTCAGAAGAACTCGACAGGAATCCCTCCTATTGTTCCTCACGAGGAGGAGACTCAACAATCCATTGCCCATGAGTCTTCAGCTCGGAATCGGTCTCAGGGCGAGGAGGAGAGACAACCACCCCATTTATGACCACCTTATCAGGATGGAGGGCTGAAAGGTCCAAGTCGGGAGCAATAACTTCGACTTGTTCCTTTAACACCCTGAAAACCTCTTCCGAGCTCTCGATGATTGAATCCTCCAGCTCCTGATAGGCCTCCCGATTCAGCTCCACCTGCCTTTGAAGATCAATATTTTCAGAAAAAAGCCTAACGTAGTTTTGCTCTGCCTTCTCCTTCGCACCCTCAGCCATGGCACACTGACCCATCAGCTTCTTCTCCCTCTCCTGGAGTTGAGCCAGCTCCTCCTTCAACCAGGCATTCTTCTCCTGCAGCCTCTTTTCCTCCTCTTGATATAGGATAATCCTCCTCTAAACGTCCTCCATAGTCTTTTGAAAAGAGCTTAAGGGAGTTTTGTCCAGAAGATCAAGAAAGGCAGTGCAAACACCAGCAGTTTGAACTCTCCCCCCTCCCCCGAAACCAAAATTTGAAGATGATTTCGAAGGAAAACATCATCCATAGAGATATGGCTATGAGGAAAGATGTGCTTCCGAACGAACTTCGGACCATCGAAGTTGACCTCCCTAGAAGGGGAAGAACCAGTCTCTGAGGTCTTACATTTCTTCTTTTCAGGTTCGGAAGGAAGCCGAACTGGGGGGACAGGGGCAGGAGGAGGAAGAGAAGAAGCAGAAGCAGGGTTTACCAAAATCAGGCGAGAAGAGGACTCCAAGTTGTGAGGGGAAGCGCCAGAAGCTCCGACCTTAGCAGCGTCAGCTCGGGCATAAGCCTTCCTCTTGGCCTCCTGGACCTTTTGGTAAGCAGCGCTAGATCCACTTTTCACCATTTCTGAAAGAAGAAAATAAAATTTGGTCAACCTACAAATCGGAAAGGAACATATTGCAAGTCATAATTCTTCCAAAAACATCCACAAAGAAACAAAAGCTACCTAGCTCGGTTTTGACGAAGCTCGGAGAGCTAAGAAGGAATTTTTTAGTACCCAGATTTGGAGCCCTCCCCTAGGCCTCTCGAAAAAATCCAACAATGGCCTCCTCTACCTCATCCAAATCATCCAAGCTATATTTTTCAATAGGGGAGGCCTCCAACCAGTACAGAGGAAATCAGGGCTGGCTATTCTCATGTAAGAAAAAAAGGATGGTGGCCCTCTATAGCTTGGACCTTGAAGAAAAAGTTTTTGAAGTCATGGAAGAATTCGTCAAAAATGGAAAACACCTTCCGACCCTGAATGGCTCAGAAAGATACCCATTGCTGTGTGTTTTGCTTACTGAAAGATCGAGTTAGGTGGAAGAGATAGAAAAAGATTTTTAAAGAGGCTAGAAAATCAAGCTCTTGGCTGAAAAGTTGGTAAACCTTCATAAAACCCCATAAATTGGGATGAATTTGGGTAGGAGCAACTCGGCAATGGAACAAAATGTCCATTTCAATCTCAGAAAAAGGAAAGGAAACCCCCAAATGGGTGAAAAGGCGACGTACATAAAGAAAAAATGAGGGTCAGAATCGGCAACCCTCCCACAACAAACTCGGTCCTCGGGATCCGGGGCAACTAGTTCTATGAAGGGTACGAAGCGCGGTGATAAAGTCAGTATCTACTAAAGGTTTCTCAATAAGCATAGAATCATCTACCCACTTCAAAAGGGTCTCAGGAATATGGGAAGGCATTTTTTCGACAAATAAGGAAGTAGGTATAAAAGCAATAAGACCTACAAAGAAAAATAAAATCATCAAAAAACAGGTTTCCCAAAGACAAGGAAGTTTCTTCCACAGGCAAATAAGAAAAAGAATTACTAGGTGGCAACAACGATATCCAATAAACATGCAAAAATCCTAAAGCCTCGCATTGCAAACCAAGGAGTGGTAAAGACATGAAATTCTCCTCACAAATGCACCAAACGGAAATAAAGAAAGCACTACACAAATGACAGAGGAAGGTGGAGAAAAACTAACCTTTTCTATGGAATCAAAGAGAGGCAGTCACGGCAACGGAAAGCAACGAACCACCCGAGAACGGAAGGCAAAAGGGAGTTTTTAGTGAAAAAGCAAAAGAGCAGGGAAAAACTATGAAGAGAAGACGAAAGAAAACAAAGAAAGAAGAGGGAAAAGTATTTATAATAGACCAGGGACATAACAGTAAAGCAACGCGCTGTTACCAATGTAACTGCCCCCATGCGTAAATGCAAAATCCCTAAACGGACGCGAGGTTTATTAGACACGACGTGTGATTAGACGCAACGATTGAGAAATTTAAAATCACATCGGTTTCAAACCAAAAACACGTCGATTTCTGACTTGAATGGACCCGAGTTCAATTAATACTCGAATCCAACTCACAGCTAAGAGATCGTATTTGAGTAGGGGCACTGTTTATACCCTAGCCCAATGCTATGGTTCAGGCCCAAGTAAGCCAAGAAGGCCCAATCCCAAGGTTGGCCTTCACCACTCGCCCGATCTTTTGAAAGAGATCAGGTTCGACATAAGACCCTCCTCAAAGAGGTTAGAATAGGATTGAGCTGGCAGATAACACTTATTCAAATAAGTAACTGCCCCCTAAAATCTCTCATCCAC
This sequence comes from Arachis hypogaea, assembly GCF_003086295.3. Lineage (NCBI taxonomy): Eukaryota > Viridiplantae > Streptophyta > Magnoliopsida > Fabales > Fabaceae > Arachis > Arachis hypogaea. The sequence continues at coordinate 71,167,323 of NC_092055.1, forward strand.
TTCCAGAAGTAATATCTCAACAACCCTAAGATAAAGGGACAGTTATCCACCTTCAGAAGTGAAACTACTCCAACGGTGGTTATTGGATCACCACTATAAATATACTAACACACTCACGTAAAACCAAGTTCCAGTACTCTTAAACCTGCTTCCCCCTTTGCTAACTTAGGCATCAGAGTGTCTTTGCAGGTACCACCCCCCATTCTTTCAAACATACAACTCGAACGGCGGCTCCCGAACACGAACAAGTCGGAGACCACCTTTCCCCGACGTTTGGGCCAATACTTCAAGCCCAATCCATTTAACTCAGGTCACCCACGTAACACATGGATTATTGGATTTTCTTGAAAAGAAGCGGCCAACAGTTTGTTCCAGCAAAATGCATACCAGTTATCAGTATTTAGTGTTTTTTCGAGATTTTTCTTTTCTTTTCAAGATTTAGAATTTAGGGCGTGAAACCAACACAATATAATGTTTAGGTTCATCACTACAAAAGAAACGGGACTTAGCGGCCAAAAATTACCAGTGTTTTTTCAAACTGCTGCAAATTGGTTAAATTGGTGCGGTTCTTGTTACGTAAATAAGCTCCACTCCAATTGATTTGACTTGAGGCAGTTTTAGGCCCCAACAGCAGCAAATAACCTTGACGGGAGGGGTTTTGTTTCACTAAAATCCCAAACAAAAATTAATAGGCGCTATTAACTTTCACCTTTTGCACGCGAACCCCAGCAGAGCAAAGGCGCCAATCGCTGGTCTCCTTCCCCCGCTATGGTGAATCTTCCTTCCGGTAGTTCCAGCCGTCACGTCCGTGTCGTCGTTCTTCCCCATCACCGGTCTCCTTCCTTCGCCGTGTAACTTTCGCGCACGAAGCTAAAGTGGAATGGGTCGTCCAAGTCTTCTCCTTCCGCCGTGCATGTCGGTGACGTTGTCGGCGTCCTCCCCAGCTATCAATCCCAGTGTCATCGTCGGCAGCCTTCCCCTTTGCCCTTTTGTGCATTGCAGATTGGCCCCTCTCCCCTCTCTCTCGTACGTTCTTTTCCCTTGTCCCAATTTAATTTTAGTGGTTGTTGATAAATTAATTTTGTATCAATTTCATCTCTGTGCCTTCTGAATTTTGGTTCGAATAACACTGGTCGATTGATTTTGCCTAAAATTTTCTTTCCCAATTTAACATTCTGATTCAATTTTCCCGCAATTTCTGAACCTTGAGTCTTGATATTTTAGTGTGTATTGCTTCGGCTCATCACTTAATAAAACTAATAAGGAGAAAGACCTCCTTCCTGAACCCAGTGGTGGCCTGGAAAATACCAAGCCTTAATGTGTATATATGAATATCTGAATTATTGTGCCTTGTAGAAAAGGATAAAGGGCAAACTTGGTGGTTTAATTGAGTACTATTTTTGAGTTTTATTTTGCTTTTGATTATGCCCAAATGGGTGTATTTATGTTTGTGTGTGTGTGTCTAAGAGATTTATGAAATGGTTTTTGTGAGGAAAATTATTTTAGTATCATAACATAACATCAAAACTTAGACCATATCTCCCCACGAAAGTTTGAGTGGAGTGTCAAGAGTATGTTAGTCATTATTATTATTATTTGGTTAACTATGTTAGTTAAGATTGTACCCTAATTGTTGGTGCTTCCCTGTTTAGTTGGATCGTTCATAACCTTTATATTTGAGCCCATACATATAGCTCTCTCATTCTTGTACTGTAACTTGAATTTTACATATTCTCAAATACTAGTTATCCTTTTTATTTTATTTTGTATATTCTCTCTTCTTTTATGTTCTTGTGGTTCTTCTTTGTTCATAAGTTTTTGAGCAAGATTGCTCATACTACTGCCTTGAGCTGTCATCAAACAATCACATTAAAATTAATTTTTTTATATGCAACATTCACATCGATTGTTATTAAAAATTGATTTAGTAAATAAAAAAAAAGAGGAAAATTAGGACTTCAAGTCTGATAAGAATAATAAATAATTTATTCAACATGTTTATGTGTGCCTTAGTATATAATAATTATCCTGTTATAGAAGTCTTTGAATGGTGTACTTTCACTCCTCATGATTAGAATAAAATCTTTGTTGTTTCTTATGGGTAAATGCTCACTCCTCAATTTATGCTATACTAATAAAATGTGTGCTAAATATTGTTTCTGTTTGAGACTATAAAGACACATTAATTTATTGATTTGGTTTCATTATGAAGATGCATTTTCCTCAATATGGCATCAAATGTCTACACAAAATATTTGTAACCTCTTCCTTTGATGAAGGTCATTCCTAGCATCATTTTTTAAAGCGGTTATTATAAAGAAATTCAAAATCTATGCTTAGTAAGTGTTATAGAACAAAAAAATAGAGACACAATAAGAGAAAGGCAAGATTAAAGAATTGTCTTTGTTTCTTTTCTTACAGTTTCCAGCTTTTGGGTAGACACAAAGTTAGTCAAATTGTCTTGGGACAAAAATATTTTACTTAATTTTGTATCTGTTTATTTTTCCAAACAAAATTGTATCTCTCAAATCTTTAAAAATTATGACACTCGCCAAACTTATTTGCATATAAACATATTAGGCTGTAGTTTGGTCTTACACGATCAGGAACTAAATCTGTCATACATTGTTACTTAAAATATTTGAACACTGTGTGTACATGTATGAAAAGATACATAATGTGCATGGAATGATATTCATTTATCAAAACTAACCTTTCATATATTTTTTCTGTTTTATTGATCATGGCCATTTATTTGTGTTAATCATACATACTTTCTTCCCAATATCATATGAAGGGTCTCGTATATATTGGAGAAACACAATTAATCTGTTGAAGGTATGCTTATCAAGACTATTGAGTATAATTTATGACTTCACTTTTTTTTCTGGAAGGCTATAAATGCAGCAAATTATAGGCAAGTGTTTATGTCATTGAGTGACGGGGTAATGTTAGAAATTGAAAAAAGAAGAAAGCACATCTCTCTGACTCATACTTTTAGAGTTGGAAGTAGAAAGAAGAGATGAGGAAAACTGAAAATAGAGAGAAAAATGACAGTTAGGAATTTGAAGTGAGCTGGAATGTGGACAGGTCCTCAGTAATAGTAGTCTTCGGAGAAGACCCTGGTTTCTAATGTTAATTCTGCTAATATTAGAAGTATGAAGTATAAACCCTTCAAAACTCGTGAAGACCTTGTTGAGTTAGATCCTTACTTTTAATAAAGTTTAAATTTGATGCATTGTTAATGTGAAACTCATTTACATCAAAATCTAATGTTATATTGAAATTTCATTTAATGAATTAACATCTGCATGCAGTGCATGTGCTGGATAGATAGGATTGCTTGACATATAGGAGGATAGAATCATATTAATTTCGTTTTCCCTTTCATTCTAAAGTCCATTATTACATGTTTTTTTCTTTTTTATTTTTTTGGGATATAATTACATATGTACTTTTGTCTGCTGATAAGTTGATTTGCTGGTATTTCCAGGTCTTCTATCTGTTAGTTCTCATTGCAGATATGCTAGTTTATGCTATTTACTTGTCTCCAGTGGATAAAGTTTTGAATAAATAAGATGTTAGTTCTCATTACGTGAGCTAGCTACTTTTAAAGAGCTTCTTCGTTCGCAGGTAAGCCATTGAACATAATACTGCACCTTTTTCTAGAGGTTTCATGTAGCGATCAAAACTCCCTAATGCTTGGTGTATATTATCATGAATGCAATGGTTTCTGGTCTTTTATTTACTAGCTTAGATTTATTTAGCTGTGTGTGTGTGTGATCAAAAGTCCTTTATGCTAGGTGTATTTTATCATGAATGCAAAGGTTTCTGGTCTTTTATTTACTAGCTTAGATCTATTTAGGGGGGTGTGTGTGTCTCTCTTAAATATCACAGCAAAAACTTAAATGAAAATTACTCTAAAAATTTGGAAAATAAATGAAACTTAAATGTTTAACACAAAGACAAAATGTTTTGAAGGTTCAAGGAGTGTTTTATTTGAAAAATAAATTAAAGTAGAGATTTGAGAATTCATTCTTTGTTTCTCAGGATATAATCTCTGTATGCAGACTCATCGTTCATGTATTATCTCAGGAACAATGAATGCCCTACTTGTCGAACAAATTGTGCCAATCATCGTTCTTTGAGTGATGATTCGAAATATGATGTCCTTTATTGCTATTTTATATCCAGATAATGAGAAGTATGAGGTGGAAAGTGAAGAATTCAATAGTGCTTTCTTTAGATTTTTGTAATGCGTTGAGTTTTGAAACTATGTTTATATAGATGTTTTGTTGATGTGTTAAATTAGCATGTTGTCTTTCTTTTGCTGATTGTTGCTATGTAGATAAAATTCACAATATTTCTAGTGTATATAGGTATTTCACCTGGAAAAAGGGGTTATTTCAAAGTGCTTTGACTTTCAGAATTTTTTTTATAATCTTATAGAGAAGATTGTGGTAGTTTCAAATTGCCAAAATTTTTTTTTGAACCAGCGTGCAGAATAACGGCGGTTAAAAACTGTCACAATTTTTTAAAAAAACCTATTTACCAAATGGCGGCGGTTCCAGAATCGCCGTAAAATCAATTATTTGATTTGAGGCAGTTGTGCCAGTGATTTTGGAAAACTGTCGCAAAATCAAATCTCCATCCTCTAATAGACAACGCTTGTGAAACCGCTGGAATTTTATTTTGCGGCGGTTAAAAATCGCCGCAAATCCCTAAAAAAATCGCCGTTGTTTAGCGTGTATATATATTATTATATTTTGCTGAAAATTAAATATTATTTAAAAAATTATAGATTATATCAGGTTTATATTTTTCGAGTATATGAAAGGTATAACAAACAATTTTAAATTAATATTTTTTGTTCAAAATAACTCAAAATAAATTTTTAATTCAACTTTATCATCATAACTAACTTTATATTTTATCATCATCTAATTTATAAACATATATCTTAATGAATATATTAGTGTTTGTTAATATGCTAGTATATATAATATTATTATTATTATTTAATTTATAAACATATATCTTAATAAATATATTAGTGTTTGTTAATATGCTAGTATATATAATACAACGCAAGAGTTGCATATACATACATTAAGATTATTTAATCAAGTCTAAATGGCATCTTGATTATTATGCTGGACTCTAGTGAAAAGTTGTACAAATATAAATCCGAATGAAAATACAATATAGCATAGGAATGTTGTGATAAGGATGGATGTCCATTTATGGGTGACTCAGTCTTTTTATGTTAAAAGGAGCAAGTTCTTATGACGAAGCAAAATTAATGAAATTTGAAAAGTAAAATTTTTGTGCCTATAAAAATATGAATGGGGCAAAAGGATGGGTATGTCTAAAATGAGCATAACAATTATGTATTTATTAGATATGTCATATTTATATAGGCCATTAGATTATATTAGATGGAAATCAAATGTTAATATAAAAGAAGAATATTGATGGACTCTAATAAATATAGAATATTTTAGTACATAAATAAATGCTTTAAATAACAATGCTTTAATACACAATATTTTAAATTCCAACAGAATATTTTATTTTTAAATAATTAAATATAAAATATATAACTACAAAATATATGAGTATTTTTTATTCATTAAGATTAATTATTATGTAAGAAATTTTTATAATTTCAAAAAATTATATTAAAATAATATTTTAAACTGTAACATAAAAATATAACATAATTAAATTTTTATTTTGTATATATTACTTGACAAATAATTAGATTATTATTGTAAAATTCAGTCAAACCGTAATTAATTAAATAATAAATTAAATAGGAGCGAACATGGTTAGAAAATTTAGCAATCAGAATTCGATAATTTAAATATGATATTTGGACTCAGTAGATTTTTCTGAGTCAGAAAACATAGTATTCTGCGTAAAAATGTGCACTGGAAATTCGACCGACAATACCGGCTGAGATATATCTGGTACTGCAGTTGAATAAATTAATTATAAGTGAATAAGATTAGGAAATAAGAATTTATAATTTGGGAAGATAAAAATATTTAAAATACGATTTAAAACTCTAATCTTAAAGGTTTTGGCCCAAAATTGGACTAACGGGTTAAACCAAGTAAACCGGGCCCAAGTGGGTCCAAGACCCAACATATATAAATCTTAGTTATGAGCATTTCAGCTCATTAACCCTAAACAAAAAAGGTGGGGGCGCTGAAATGGAGAAGAGAGGAAGAAGAGAGAAAATCCTAACTTCATCAAAATTCAAATCACCATAACTTTTGATCCGGAACTCCGATTGACGAGCCGTTTGTGGCTACACGTCGCTCTTCTCATCCTATACAATTCTATCAAAGTTTTATGGTGAGTATTCTACTGTTCTCTGCCCGGTTTTTAATTTTCTCCTTAAATTCGAATTTGATTTGGGTTTTGAAGAAATATTGTGATTTTGGTTATTTAGGGGTGCTCTAGTATGAGCCATTGGTGAGTTTCATCAATCATTTTCGTGGGTTAAGGTAAGAAACCCTCTAACCCTTATGATTTATCAATTTCATGAACCCTATGTGATGACTGCACATCATGTACCCTTTTTCTTATCTAAAATGGCCATAAAAGAGCATAATCTCATTGAATCAATGCAATTTCATGAACCAAATGATATATATTATCGTACATTGCTTTAAAATGGGTTTGTGCTGAATTTTAAGTGAAAAGAGCAACAAAAGGGGAAGAAAATAACATATAAAACTGGGCGTGTGAAGCTGGGCGTGCCACTTGAAGCTCTGGGCGTGGCACGCCAGACTTTTGAATCAACTCTCAACAATGGGCGTGCCATTTGAAGCTATGGGCGTGGCACGCCAGGACAACATTCCAGCAAAGAAGGTTGAAGAATTTTACATGGGCGTGCCACTTGGAGCTCTGGGCGTGGCACGCCAAGTTTATGAAGCCAAAATCTCAAAGAGGGCGTGCCACTTAGTGTTTTAGGCATGGCACGCCAGGCTTAAGTTCTAGAGGAGTGATTTTGAGCCCCACTATAGGCGTGGCACGCCAAGAAGTGGCCGTGGCACGCCGGGGCATATGCCAGCCTGACCTTCTCTCATTGAAATGAAAATATCTTGAGCTACACAACTCCAAATGAGATGATTTTCGTGCTATTAGAAAGTCGACATCCAGCGCTTTCCAACCATATATAACACTTTATAATGGACACTAGAATTGAGGAAGATATTGACCCCGAAAACACAGAGAGAAAAACACGTCACTACAGAGTTACCAGCCTGACCTCTTCATTTTCAAAGGAATATAACTTGCGTTGTAGAGGTCCAAATGATGTGATCTTGGTGGCGTTGGAAAGCTGACATCAAGAGCTTTCCAAAAATATATAACACTCTAGGGTAGACATTAAAACTGGAGGTGAAAAATGCTATTATTTCAGCATTGCAAAATCTGGGCGTGCCACTTGACATCGAAGGCGTGGTACGCCAACTTTATTTTCATAATGGGTGTGCCACTTGGAATTCTGGGCGTGGCACGCTAGTTCTAATGGCCAGAGAGCATTATTGAAGGCGTGGCATGCCAAAGAGTAGGCGTGGAACGCCAATTTCATAATATATGGGCGTGGCACGCCAGGCTACCTGACAGACTGACCTATTCAACTTCAAATGGGCATAACTTGAGGTACAGAGGTTCAAATGAGTTGATTCCAAAAGGGTTGGAAATCTAACATCCAGAGCTTTCCAAAAATATATAATACTTTATAGTGGACATTAAATTTGAGGCCCAAACAACTCTATCAATTCAGCATTGCAAAGTGGGTCATACTCCAAAGGGAAAAATCAAGTGGGAGTGGCACTTGAAACCGCACGCCAACTTCTTCCTGCAGCCCCCAACCTTCAATCAAGCCCACTCCAATATCATTCAAGCTACAATTGTCAACCTATAAAGGCCACAAGAAGCATCTAGAATAGTTTATTTTCATTTCATTATAATTTACTTTTAATTTCATTTAAGTTTGTAATTAGGAGAGCCTATATAAATGCCTTAGTTTCATAGAATGAGTCATGGCTGGATTGGGAGAAGTCTTCGGACCCTCTCTATTCACCATCAACTTCTTCTTTTTTCTTTCTTACTTTGTAAATAATTTAGTTATGAATTACTAACTCTTTCCATTGGGAAAGAGATCTCTATTGTTGTTCAATTGATTGATTGTTTTTATTCTTCTTCTTCTCTTCATCTCTCTTTGATTTACTAGAAAAAATTTCATTCTTCATGGTAGCATTTGATTATCTTGGAAAAGAGATTGAATGTAATTGGGTTTTATGGGAACCTTGGAAGAGGAAACATAAAACCATGCTTGAAATTCTTTCTCATACTTGAATAGGATTTGGTTTTGGTGTTTGGATATGGTGACATATAATCCTCCCTCTACTTGAACCTAAGAAAGTGTGTGGTATAATTAGGGAACAAGCTTCATCTCTTCTCATGAGCAATTAGACCAAGAAATTGGCTATTGATCAAGATTTGAGAGATTGAGTGACCAAGGGATTGGGGCTCAATCATTCATGATTGCCAAGAGGTCAATGAGTTGCATGATTGAAGATGAGATAAAATCAATTAATCTGGAGAATGCAAAATCTCTTGATCCCAATGCTTATTTTATCTTTCTTTCTTTTATTTACTTTATGGTTATTTACATTTTCTGAAGTTTACATTTCTAGCACTTTACTTTCTTGTACTTTACTTTCCTTGCCATTTAATTTCTTGCACTTTATTACTTTCTTTTATTTTCATGTCATTTACATTTCTTTGTTGATTATCACTCCAATTATAAGAGTCTAACTAGGATAATTAATCAACTATTTCTTGCTTAATCCAATTAATCTCTGTGGATACGATCCCACTCCTAGTGGGTTATTACTTGACGATATTTTGTGCGCTTGCCAAAGAACGGATTCATTATATGTGGGTAGTGAATTCTCGTCATCAAGTTTTATGGCGCCGTTGCCGGGGATTAATTGTGATTAATAAACTACCGGTGGTTGATTACCTAGATTAGACACCTTTTTCTTTGTTTTTGTCATTTAATTTCTTTTAATTTTCTCTTGCTAGTAAGGTGTTTGTGTTATTTCCTCACTAAGAATCCCTCATCTGTGACAATGGGAATTCCAATTTCTTTTGGTGATTATTGTTTGAGACAGAATGTTTTGCAAGTAAGAATGGAGTTTACCTCACATTTTGATCAATTGTGTCATATGGGATATTTTCCACCACTACAAAATGATTCTAGTCATTATCCTAATGGTGGCTGGGAATATCACCAAGGAATGATAGAATATGAGCAATTAAATAAAATGGAATACCTCCCAGAGCCACAAAATAGCTTATATTGTTATAACAACTATAGAAATTTTGGCTTTGGAAGGAATTTTAATGCTGCATACCCCATTCTTCAAGGACAATCATCCCATAATTGTCCAACCTATGCACCTCCACAAAATCTTCTACAATTTGCAATAGAAGAACTCTCCAAGAGATATCTCTTCACTGCCCAACTCAGTGAGTTTTTAAGGCAAAATGTAAAAGAGGTGATTGAAGATATGGAAATCTCAAGGAGAAATCAAGAAGAGCAAATGAGACAATTGGCACAACATTTTGTTGCTGAACCAACCAATGTCTTTCCTTAGCCGGGGGAAGAATATCATGCCATCAGTCTAAGGAGTGGAGAAGTGCTTAATGAGGGTGAAAATGAGGAATTGGTAGATCAAGAGAAAGAGATCCTTGTACCAAGTGAGCCACCATTCCAAGATATTCCTGATAATGAGGATATTCCAACCATCTCACAACACCCAAGTTCGAAAAATAAAGAAGTGAAGGCAATCAACCAAAACACTAGAATGAGGATTGTGACCAAGATACAAAGGACAACATTCATAAAGAAGAAAAGGTCAACTGCAAACAATCCAACCCCTGCCCCAACAAGCAAAGCAAATCAAGCAAATAACAAAAGAAAGCTTGTTGGGAAGAGGCCTACACAGGGGACATCAACTTGCTCTTTTCTCCCCTTGAGGTCATTCCTCTTGAAAATTTGGAAGAAGAGGAAGAAAGTTGAGAACAACATGTCAAGCTAATGACACTAAAAGAGCGCTTGTTGGGAGGCAACCCAACTGTAGGTAACATTTCCTTTCTTTGCTTAGTTTACTTTCAATAATTTGGCATATGATTGCATTCTAAGTTTGGTGTTGCCATGCAATAATTTAATTTTCAATCTTCACTGTGTACTTGCATCATGCTAAAATAAAAGTGTCACACTAAGTTTGGTGTTGCCACTTATCTTTCATGCTATGTACCATGCACACCACTTATTAATGCAATCATATTGCCTCTATTTCTTTCTTGTGCCTTTATTGTGATTCTTAATTTTACTTGCTTAAACACATGTACTACTAACACTCTATTGTTTAAGACATTCATGAACTTTCATAAACCCCATCACCACTATTTTATTTGTTGCTTGAGGACAAACAATCATTCTAAATTTGGTGTGGGAAGGGGAAGAATAGGAGGAAAGTGACAACAACAATGAAGATGAACTACAAGGTGATAAAGTTTCTTTTCCTCTTATTTGTTTCCAGTACATTTAAATTGCATGATTGTCTTCTATTTCCTTTGTATACATGTGTGTTGTGAATAAGCATAGCTTGATTGTTGAATTGGAACATGTTGCTATGATATTATGACTACCATCTTGAGCCTTGTGAGTTCAAAAGAAATTTAGTTTCATGATCATAAACAAACAAGGTCATTAAAGAAGAACTTAGCGTGGGCATATAAGTATTGGAAGGCTAGCATGATTATTGTTCTTCAATTGCATTTGAATTTGTTTGATTGAAGTTTTCATCTAGGACATTTTATGAAGTTTTTGAAATCATGAAAACCTTGAAGAAGCAAATGCAAATAAGGCAAGAAAAAGAAAAAGGAAGGAATGAGAAAGTTGAAGGCTCTGAGTACCAATGACAATTCATTTGTTAAGTACTTGTGGTGTTTATGTATCAAACAAAAAGCTTGAAAACAAAACACTTAGAGTCAAGGCTAGGCTCAAGTGCAAAAGCACTCCCTCAAAGCTCAAGGCTCTGAGCATCAATGATTAGAGAGTAAAGAAAAGAAACAAATGAGCTTAAAGAGTCCTCTAATTAAATGCTTGTGGTGCTTATGTATCAAGTGGTAATACTTGAAAACAAAGCATTTAGAGTGGTAGCTATCAACACATGGTGCAAAGCACCCAAAAAGTTAAGCTAAGAAAAGAATGAAAAGCTTATTTCAAGGAAGGAACATAAAGAAAAAGATTTCATAAAATGAGCTAGATAGAAGCATCAATCATTTGAATGTCTTTTGTGATTGTAGCATGCATAAGAAACTAGCCAACCGTGAGCATAAAAATTGCTGCTCTTCTCACCTTGGTTTGCCAAACTTTATTGCATGATTCTTTATTTGCTTGAGGACAAGCAAAGTTTAAGTTTGGTGTTGTGATGACTGCACATCATGTAACCTTTTCTTATCTAAAATGGCCATAAAAAGAGCATAATCTCATTGAATCAATGCAATTTCATGAACCAAATGATATATATTATGGTACATTGCTTTGAAATGGGTTTGTACTGAATTTTAGGTGAAAAGAGCAACAAAAGGGGAAGAAAATAACATATAAAACTGGGCGTGCCACTTGAAGCTATCGGCGTGGCACGCCAGGCCAACATTCTAGCAAAGAAGGTTGAAGAATTTTACCTAGGCGTGCCACTTGGAGCTCTGGGCATGGCACGCCAAGTTTGTGAAGCCAAGATCTCAAAGAGGGCATGCCAGTTGGTATTTTAGGCATGGCACGCCAGGCTTAAGTTCTAGAGGAGTGATTTTGAGCCCCACTCTGGGCGTGGCACGCTAAGAAGTGGGCGTGGCACGCTAAGAAGTGGGCGTGGCACGCCAGGGCATATGCCAGCTTGACCTCCTCTCATTCAAATAAAAATATCTTGCGCTAAACAACTCCAAATGAGATGATTATAGTGCCATTAGAAAGTAGACATCCAGGGCTTTCCAACCATATATAACACTTTATAATGGACACTGGAATTGAGGAAGATATTGACCCCGAAAATACAGGCAGCAAAATACATCACTGCAGAGTTACCAGCCTGACCTCTTCATCTTCAAAAGAACATAACTTGAGTTATTGACATCCAAATGATATAATCTTGGTGGCATTGGGCTGACATCAAGAGCTTTCCAACGATATATAACACTTTAGGGTGGACATTAAAACTGAAGGTGAAAAATGCCATTATTTCAGCGTTGTAAAATCTGGGCGTGCCACTTGACATTGAAGGCGTGGCACGCCAGCTGTATTTTCATAATGGGCATGCCACTTGGGGTTCTGGGTGTGGCACGCCAGAGAGTGGGTGTGGCACGCCGGGCTACCTGACAGACTGACCTATTCACCTTCAAATAGGCATAACTTGAGCTACAGAGGTTCAAATGAGTTGATTCCAAAGGCGTTGGAAAGCTAACATCCAGAACTTTCCAAAAATATATAATACTTCATAGTGGAAGTTCAATTTGAGGCCCAAACAACTCTATCAATTCAGCATTGCAAAGTGTGTCATACTCTGAAGGACAAAATCAAGTGGGAGTGGCACTTGAAACCACATGCCAACTTCTTCCTACAGACCTCAACCTTCAATCAAGCCCACTCCAATCTCATTCAAGCTACAATTGTCAACCTATCAAGGCCACAAGAAGCATCTAGAATAGTTTATTTTCATTTCATTGTAATTTGCTTTTAATTTCATTTAAGTTTGTAATTAGGAGAGCCTATATAAATGCCTTAGTTTCATAGAATGAGTCATGGCTGGATTGGGGGAAGTCTTCGGACCCTCTCTATTCCCCATCAACTTCTTGTTTTTTCTTTCTTACTTTGTAAATAATTTAGTTATGAATTACTAACTCTTTCCGTTGGGAAAGAGAGCTCTATTATTTTTCAATGGATTGATTATTTTTATTCTTCTTCTTCTCTTCATCTCTCTTTGATTTAATAGAAAGAATTTCGTTCTTCATGAAAGCATTCAATTATCTTGGAAAAGAGATTGAATGTAATTGGGTTTTATGGGAACCTTAGAAGAGGAAACATAAAACCATGCTTGAAATTCTTTCTCACACTTGAATAGGATTTGGGTTTTGGTGTTTGGATATGGTAACATATAATCCTCCCTCTACTTGAACCTAGGAAAGTGTGTAGTATAATTAGGGAACAAGCTTCATCTCTTCTCTTGAGCAATTAGACGAAGGAATTGGCTATTGATCAAGATTTAAGCGATTGAGTCACCAAGGGATTGGGGCTCAATCAATCATGATTGCCAAGAGATCAATGAGTTGCATGATTGAAGATGAGATGAAATCAATTAATCCAGAGAATGCAAAATCTCTTGATCCCAATGCTTATTTTATCTTTCTTTCTTTTATTTACTTTATGGTTATTTACATTTTCTGCACTTTACATTTCTAGCACTTTACTTTCTTGTACTTTACTTTCCTTGCCATTTACTTTCTTGCACTTTATTACTTTCCTTTATTTTCATGTCATTTACATTTCTTTGTTGATTATCACTCTAATTATGAGAGTCCAACTAGGATAATTAATCAACTATTACTTGCTTAGTCCAATTAATCTCTGTGGATACGATCCCAGTCTTAGTGGGTTATTACTTGATGATATTTGGTGCGCATGCCAATGAACAGATTCATTATATGTGGATAGTGAATTCTCGTCATCACTAGGTTGATTATAAGTGTGAAAATTGATTATGTTAGAGTATTGGATGATTTTGGTGCACAATTGGAAGATTGATATTGCTTGTGGGGCCTTGGTGAGGCTTGGAGCTAAGGGTTGGTGGAGACTTCCAAGAAGAAGATCAATTATTTTGGCTACAAGAAGTACGATTTAAGTTTCATTTAAGTACCATATAATGTGATGAGAATTCCTAGGATAGATGCCCCTAGGATTAAGTTTGGATTGTGTAAATAGTTGGTGCTAATATGTATAGTTGATATGTAATGTAAATTAATGATTGGGCTGAGAATTGTGTGAATTTGTATGTTTGGTGTGTTGAGAATTTGATGATTTTGATAATGAATATTGGTTTGTGGAATATGCATTTAAATTGTGAATTTGGGTCCGAGGCCGTGAATCTTGGGCCGGAGGCCGAAAAGAGGTAAGGAAGGTAAGTGATGTCATATGAGATTGAATGGATATTGAATATTGAGTGTGTGAATAAATGGGAGGAATGCGGAATGAAATATATGATATGGTATTTTGTTTGAAATTGAGTTATTTGATTGAGATTGGTCAAAATGGTGGGTTGGTGGATTGTGAATTTAATGAGAATGTTGAAAATATGAGTTGAGGAGGCTTGAGGTTGATTTTGGTAAGTTTTGGTTGGTTTTGAAAACGTTTGAAAGTGGTTTGTGTTACAAATTAGTTTTTGTTAGTTTTTATGAAAGTTGTGATTTTGGTCTAATTTGATGGAGCATAACTTGGTCTCCAGATCCTCGAGTTGTATCAAACCTATCTAGAAATAAAATTGGATCCGAGATGTTTATGTCGTTCGAAGAACGGGTGGAAAATGATTTGAAACGAAAAAGTTATGCCCATCGGAAGTTTAGGGTTAGAAAAGGTAATACTGCAGCTTTTTAAACTTAGTAAAATTTTTGGTAAAACGTACTCCGACGCGCACGCGTCACTCACGATTTTTACTCCCTCACGCATGCGCTTGGCCGATGTGTACATGTCGCTGTATTGATACAGGTGCGTGGTACAAAATTCCAGAGAGTTGTGATGGTAGCGTGCCGGTTTTGTGCAAGGAGCACAAAACGCATCCATGCGTACGCGTGGCTGACGCGCACGCGTCACCCTACCTCTCTACTTCCCCCGCATGCGCACGGGCAACGCTTACATGTCATCTGATTTTCTATGTTTCCCACGCGTGCGCTTGGGCGATGTGTACGCGTGACCCCATTTTCAGCAAAAATTGATTTTTGCGTTTTTAAAGCCGAATTTCAGACTTCTAAGCCTCCATCTTCATCCTTTAAGTCCTATATTTGTATAGTATGCCTAGTAATGAGAAGTGGCTAGGAAATGTGATAACTTGTTGATGAAGAAAGGCTTGGAGTAATGAATTGTGATTGAGGAAGTGTAGAAATGATGGTTTGAAAATGAATGTGACGTGTAACTCCGGGTAGTAGGCAGTGGCGCTGTCCACTTGCTCCGGGTATGAGATAGGAAAGGAGAATTATGATAAATAAGTTTAATTATGGAGTTTTGAATGAATGTATTTGTGATACCTAGGTAGTAGCAAGGGGTCGTGGTTCGTCCCGCTTGCTCCGGGTCATTGTTTGAGAATTGGTAATAATGAAGAGTGATTATGAATGAATGTATTTGTGATACCTGGGTAGTAGCAAGGGCCGTGGTTCGTCCCGCTTGCTCCGGGTCATTGTTTGAGAATTGGTAATAATGAAGAGTGATTACAAATGAATGTATTTGTGATACCTGGGTAGTAGCAAGGGTCGTGGTTCGTCCCGCTTGCTCCAGGGTATTATTTGAGAATTGGTAATAATGAAGAGTGATTATGAATGAATGTGGTAAATGAATAATGATGGAAAATGTTGAATGTGAGTATGCTTGTGTTTCCTCCCTGTTTGTAAGGGTGACAGGGCACCGATACCTTCTAATGGTGACAGGACACAGATACCCTCTAATGGTGACAGGGCACAGATACTCTCCATTGGTGACAGGGCACAGATACCCTCTAATGGTGGCAGGGCACAAATACTCTTTAATGGTGACAGGGCACAGATACTATCTAATGGTGACAGGGCATAGATTCCCTCTAATGGTAATAAGGCGCAACAGAGAGACTGTACCCGACTTAGCTACCGGACACGTCGGGTTGGCTTGATAACCGACAGATGATATCATCAGCCATAGGGTAGGCATACATCATTTGCATATGTTTGAATTGTTTGGGTTTGCCTATTTGCTTTGGATTGCTATATCGTATATGCTAGGTTACCTGATTATATGCTACTTGTTCTAGTTGTACCTTATTGTGTATTACTTGCCTGTATTGCTTGTGTTTGTGTAACTGAGAGGTCCCTCATGCTGGTGTTGGTTGACACTGAGGGCTGTTCTTGATGAGATGAGTTGATGATGTAATTGAATAATGATGATGTTGATTGAATGAGATAATTTGAGCCCCCTGGATAGACGCAATGAAGTGATTTAACTTGCTCCAGTTGAGGATATGAAGTATTGATATAGAATTGCTGAGATAGAATAACTGGTGATGGGTTTGGCTTATGATTCTGATTCCAATTTGTTGGAGAGTTAGAAACTTGGGAAGTATGAGGAATATGAATCAGATTTAGCATTCCCTTATGACAGTTGCCTATTTATGGATTAGTGAGAACATAGGATGAATATTTGGTGGAAGAAAATTTAGGATGCTTAGTGAGTTTTTATTACAATGAATTGTGTAAGAATTGGAGTTTTTCACGTAAAACCGTTCTAATAAAATAATTTTAGTGCCTGAAATAGATTCAAAATTTAGAATTTTTAATTTGAAAATATAAAGGTGAAATTCGATTTTGATGAATTTTTCTGAGTTGGAAAATGTATCTTCTTCGAAAAGTTTTTGTAAAAATGCGTACTGGCACTTAAGCTGGCGGTACTGGCTCTAGTCTGTCCAGTACTGTGTATTTTGGAAAATAAGGTTTTGAAATTTAATTTATTATTTTGAAAGGATAAAAATAATTTAGAATCGAAAACCGAGCGCTAATTTTAAAGGTTTTGGCCCAAAGTGGGCCAAATGGACCAAAGACGCTAATGGGTTGGACCGGGCCCAAACCGGACCCAAGGCCCAACATATATATGCTTATTTAATGAGCATTTCAGCCCATTCCACTTCATTTTGGGAAGAGGGGCGCTGATGGTGGTGAAGGGAGAAGAGAAGAGAAGTTACTATTCATCTTCTCCTTTATTTGACGAGCCGTTTGCGGCCACGCAAAGCTCTCGTCAAGCTCTTCATTTCTATCTAAGCAAACCTGGTAAGAAGTCGCATCTCAATCTCTAGTTTCGAGCCCTAGAATTCAGCGTTTTTGGGGTTATAATTTTGAGGGGATTTTATGGTTTTACTTGTTTAGGTGATCTCTAGTAGCGAATAATTGTTGGATTTTACCCCTAATCTCGTTGGGTACGGTAAGGTTTCACCAAACCCTTGTGTTTAGTTGTTTTGTGTATCATAGGTTTTGATTTTGATATATATATGATGTTAGTTTGAGCTTTGGTGGCTTGTTGGTGAGTTGAAAGCTTGTTGGACTCCAATCTTGGTGCGGTGTGCTTTTGGAGAGCGGCCAAGGTATGGTTTTGGTCTTCTCTATGTAATATATAATATCTCTAGACACTTAGGCTAGTGGACCCTAGGATAGTATTAAAATTTATATGTTGATGAATATGATGCATGATGACTTTGAGTATGTGTAGCATGATGATGGGGTATTGATGTTGTATTGAGATAGGTGTTGGATGATTATTTTGATAATGATGGGTGATAAGTGATGGATCTATGTATGCGAAATTATTGATGTGTAATGTTGTGAAAATGTTCTTGGTGAATAAGGACACTACAAAAAAAAAGGATTAAAATGGCATTGATATTAAGGCGTTTTTAAAGAACCGCCATAATATCCAGCCATTATGGCAATTTTCGTTGCTGCCGGAATTGGCTTTGTATATTTTGGCGGTTCTAGTGATTATGGTGGTTTTTTGAACCGCCGTTTTCCCACGTATATAAAATAAAAGAACTGCAACCCCTCCTCATTCAACGAAACACATTCGACGCTCTCATCTCCCTTCTATCTCTCCTTCTAGGGCTTCTCCTCTCTCTGCCGGTTACAATCCCTCCAGGTACCTTTCTCTCTCTCAAGTTAAGCTGAAACAGTTACTTATCCTCTCCAACAAATGCTGTTTTATTTTTTTTTCTGTTAGTGCTGTGGAGACGAAGATTCCGGCGAGAGGCAAGCTCTGGTGGCTAAACCTCAGTATTTTGATTCCAGAAGGCACCGATTTCTTCGTTTTTGTTTGGGTTAGGGTTTCAAAATTGTTTTTGGTGATGATTTATGGGGGTTTTTATTTCTCTGTAGCTCCGCGATCGGGTCTTCCGTTGAAGCATTGGATTGACGTTGGTGCGGGGGTGATTGACGCCGATTACAGAGGACCGGTTGGGGTGATACTGTTCAACCAGTCGATGATCTCAGGTCTTCTTTCGTAACTTTACCCCTTCCCCTCTCTCTCTCTCTCTCTCTCTCTCTCTCTCTCTCTCTCTCAACTCAGATCTTCTATTGCTTACTTATATTAAGGTGTTTCTCTGATCTCCGATCTCAGATCTCAGAAAAAATCTATCCTAGCTTAGTTTCACAAAGCTTACATCCTTATTTGCAATTACTTATTAAGGTTTGGATTTTTCGTGTTTACTTTCTATGCGTTGTTATCTTCTTAAAATTATTCTGGATTGTTCATATTTGCGCTCTGTTTAACTGAGATGGCTAGATTTTCTTCTCTTTTTTTCCCTTGCAACTCTATAACTGACATAGTCGGCTGTTAGGAATTAATTAAAGTGGTTACAATTAGCTAGTTAATTTGTTAGGTGCTTGGTTGGTGATGTAAGGAGTTAAGAGTGTGCTGTTACAAGTTAACTAGATGATGGTATTGGTGTAGTTGGCATAGCTTTTCTTCCCTTAAATATGAACTTTTGGCATCCATTTTTACTTAAATGATCTTTCAGTTCTGATTTTCCTATACTATATTAAATTGAATTTTGTATAGTTAGTAGTTACTCTGAGATACAAGGATGTATATTTATCATATTCTGAAGTGACTATAGTATCTATCTTTGGGTTATGTGTGTTTTCATAAACTATATATGAAATTAATTTTTCATTCTTTATGATATTTTTGGGTTCTGTGTGTTTTCTTCTTCTGGCTTCTATCTTCAACTGCTTCACAAACGCAGGTACTCTTAATTTTAGCTTTTCAGGAAAGCAGAAACCAGCTTCTCAATTTCCATGGCTCCACCCAGGTACTCTTCTCTCGACTCTTCTTTATCTTCTTTCTCAATTGATCCTTTCATACGCGCTTTCTTAACTCTGTTAAAATTCATCCTCTAAGGAAGGGTTTCTCTAAGTCTCTTAGTCAAGTCAACTCTTAACTGTGCACATTTCTTTTAGCTTTTTATGGAATTTATAGTTTTTTTGGTGCCAGATGACAGCATATTTAGTCAAAGCAAACTCCATTTCAAAGTCATTTAAACTTTTAAAGAATTGCTAACTAAAAAATGACGCTGTTGAAAAAATTTTCAATATTTTGTATTGGGTTTATCATCAGTGCCATGTAGAAAAATCATCAGGAAATGATTTTGAGAAATTATTGTTTAAACCTGAGGAAATCATCAGTGCCATGTGGGATCTCTGTCTTTCACATTTGTACCCTTCCTTTTAATAAATCATTCTATCTTATATGCTTTCAACTTCTAGACAGATGGGCTTCCAGTAACACAGTGAAACATTATATTATCAAGTTCTAAGCCTCTGTTTAGGTTTAATCTACATAATTCTGAGGGATTCTTCTATAGTTTGTTTAGTGTTTGTTACCTTCCAATATGTGCTAATAAATAGAGAATCTGTTGCTTTTTGTTCTTAATTGGGTTTCTCAAAATTCTCCTTGTTTAATGCATACTCCTCCACTTAGCTTTTAAACTCCTTCTCTCTTGTTTCGAGCTCTTTTGCTTTGCCTTCAACTTGCAAGACGTTATTATATTAGATGGAAAATTTAATACAAGAGGTAATATGTGATGCGGACACAATATAAACTCGCCAAAACTGAGTGTGACATATAATTGACTGCATTAAAATCCATGATCATATGTGTCAAAACAAAAAATTATTTGGTTATCGATTTGAAAGGTTTAAAGGTTGAATGTGTCAAAACTTTCTACTGAGGTTGTGTTTTTTCTATTTCATTTTTTGATTATATATGAACTAATCTTTTTGCCATTTTATTTGAGAAGGAAATTGGAAAGTCTTGAAGTAAGACATTCTTTTCATCTCACATTTGTCTTTTCTATATATTGTGCATTTGATGCATTGGGTTCATATTTCGTGTTTCCTCTGAACTTTTATTAGTGATGCTGAACATTCTGGTTGTGTTTAAAATATAGGCACTAAAGAAAACCTTTCAAGAAATTGGATCACGATGTAAAAATACAAGATTTCTTGGGTTCAAGGTAAGTTATTGTGATATTTGAATTTTCACTTTTTAAGAGCTTTTGATGGGTCTGACTTTGCTTCTTTTCCATCTTGCAGCAGTCAAACTGTGGAGGTACAATTTCTTCATAAACATCACAATGATCATGATTAAAATAGCTTCAGAAAATTTAAATTGGAAGTTAAACAACAAAAATGTTCCACATGCAGGAATTAACTCATCAAGTAAGGCTTCTACAAATGCAGCTAACAGATATACATCAGAGACTGAGGTGCAACTTTGGAGTTTTCGGTTGTTAAAGTATTTCTTTTTCTTCTTGATGTTATCTTATTGCTCTCTAACTGAATTATTGTTGATTTGACCTAGGCTTAGTTATTTGTGACCTGAGTCATTTTTTTGTGGATTAGTTGTGCTTGTAAGTAATATGGTGACTAAAATATTATAAATTGATAAATAATCATACAAATGGATGTGTTATGTATTGTATAGCTTTTTAGTAATGATTAAGATAAATCCACCCACAATCTATTTGTATCGTGTCACGTTTTATATAGATCATGAAGTTGATTTATACTTTGGATTTTGTCACAATTTGACCACTATTTAGTATTTTGAACCGAAAATATATTGCTTTACTAGTCGACTTTTCTCGAAAGCCCCATATTTTCTTTGTTAGCAGTTGGGTAGAGCTTGCTTAATAATTTGAATGTTTCATGTGATTTAAAATGGATGACAGTTTTTTTCTTTTAATTCAGAGTCTTCATAGCAGAAGCAGTTGCCCTGATTGCTCCTCCCAACCCCTATAGCAATAGACACACTACTACCTCTTCTGTGCAAATAATAGATTACCATTTAGATATGGAATCGTACTCAAGCATAGCATTAAGATGGTTCCAAATCCAAAATGTATAAATTGATATTTTGGTTTATTCATATGGACACTTGTTGATCACCCTTCTAATGTTGGCATAATTGCAGTTTTCTGTTCTTGGCTGTATTGCTGTATGAGGTTAACAAAATCTCAGGATCAGTGCTTTCAGTTCAAACAAGCGACTCCAGAAGTAAGAAGTATAGTGGGAGAGGTTAGTCTCGTGTGTTCTTATTATGTATGCTCACTGTCTAAGCATCTTCAAAGATTTTGTTTGTAGCATTAGTTAACTACCCTATTATCTTTTGGACATAATAAATAATTAAACAATCAAATACTAATTAATTATCAATATATAAGAATCCAAAGCCCCTTGTCTCTTGAGAAGAATTGGAAATATGACGTGTTTGTCAGTTTCAAAGAGGAAACTCGCTTCAACTTCACCAATCATCTTTATGCAGCTCTCTGCAGACACGGCATAGTTGCCTTCAGGGATGATACTAGGCTCTGAAAGGAGGACCTATATCAGCAGGCCTTCTGGAAGCTATTGAAGGATCACAGGTTCTGATTGTGGTCTTCTCTATGTGTATAATTGGGATGCATTCTTGATGAGCGGATATTTTATACGCTTTTTGGGGTTAATTTCATGTAGCTTTTAGGATGTTTTAGTTATGTTTTTAGTATATTTTCATTAGTTTCTAGGAAAAATTCATATCTCTGGACTTTACTATGAGTTTGTGTATTTTTCTGTAATTTCAGGTATTTTCTAGCTGAAATTGAGGGAGCTGAGCAAAAATCTGATTCGGGCTGAAAAAGGACTGCTGATGTTGTTGGATTCTGACCTCTCTGCACTCGGAATGGATTTTCTGGAGCTACAGAAGTCCAATTGGTGCGCTTTTAATTGCGTTGGAAAGTAGACATCCAGGGCTTTTCAACAATATATAATAGTCCATACGTTACACAAGGATAGATGACGTAAACTGGCGTTCAACGCCAGTTCCATGTTGCAGTCTGGCGTCCAGCGCCAGAAACAGGTTACAAGTTGGAGTTCAACGCCAGAAACAGGTTACAACCTGTAGTTGAACGCCCAAAACAGCCCAGGCACGTGAGAAGCTTAAGTCTCAGTCCCAGCACACACCAAGTGGGCCCCAGAAGTGGATTTCTGTACTATCTATCATAGTTTACTCATTTTCTGTAAACCTAGGTTACTGGTTTAGTATTTAATCAACTTTTAGAGATCTATTTTGTATCTCATGACATTTTAGATCTGAACTTTGTAATCTCTGACGGCATGAGTCTCTAAACTCCATTATTGGAGGTGAGGAGCTCTGCTGTGTTCCGATGAATTAATGCAACTATTTCTATTTTCCATTCAAATATGCGTGTTCCTATCTAAGATATTCATTCGCGCTTAATTATAGAGAAGGTGATGATCCGTGACACTCATCACCTTCCTCAATTCATGAACGTGTGTTTGACAACCACCTCCGTTCTACATCAGATTGAATGAGTATCTCTTAGATTTCTTAATCAGAATCTTTGTGGTATAAGCTAGATTGATGGCAGCATTCATGAGAATCCGGAAAGTCTAAACCTTGTCTGTGGTATTCCGAGTAAGATTCTGGGACTGGATGGCTGTGACGAGCTTCAAACTCGCGAGTGTTGGGCGTAGTGACAGACACAAAAGGATCAATGGATCCTATTCCAGCATGAGTGGGAACCGACAGATGATTAGCCGTGTAGTGACAGCGCACGTGGACCCTTTTCACTGAGAGGACAGATGGTAGCCATTGACAACGGTGATCCACCAACACACAGCTTGCCATGGAAGGAACTTTGCACTTTTGCATGCATGAGGGAAGAGGAATACAAGAGAAAAGCTGAAATTCAGAAGACAAAGCATCTCCAAAACCCCAACATATTCTCCATTACTGCATAATAAGTAACCTTTACTTCATGCTCTCTTGTTCATTTGCAAGTCAATTGACAACCACTAATTAATATCCTGACTAAGAGTTGTAAGATAACCATAGCTTGCTTCAAACCAACAATCTCCGTGGGATCGACCCTTACTCACGTAAGGTATTACTTGGACGACCCAGTGCACTTGCTGGGAATCTTCTTTTTAAATTCTTTTTTCAAAAATAATTTTTCTATTAAATCTTATGCCAAACTTTAAGTTTGGTGTTTTCTTGTTGATTTCTCTTTTGTTTTCGAACATTTTATTTTGGTTTTCTAAAAATTTTAAGTTTGGTGTTCTACCTTCATGTTCTTGTTGTTCTTGTGATTCTTCAAGGTGTTCTTGAGTCTTTCTTGTGTTTTGATCTTAAAATTTTTAAGTTTGGTATTCCTTGGTATTTTTCCTCCAAAAATTTTCGAAAACAAGGAGCTTTAGATTTAAAAATTTTAAGTTGTGTGTCTTTTGTGTGTTTTTCTCTTTCATCATAAAATTCAAAAATCAAAAAAATATCTTTTCTTCATTCCACTCATAAATTTTGAAAAAATTAGCATTAAATTAGTCATCAAATTTAAAAATCATATCTTTTTCAAATCATATCTTTTCCAATCAAATCCTTTCAATCATATCTTTTTCAAAACTTCCCAACCATAATTTTTTTCTTTCTCTCTCTTCACTTTTCGAAAATCCTCACCCATTTTTTATTTATTTTATTTTAATTTATTTTATTTTCAAAATAAATAAATAAATAAATAAATAAAAATATTTTTTTTATTTTACATCATCTCCCTTTCTCCATCATGAATCTAAGTGGAAATGAACAGTCCAGAAGGACTCTGGGGTCATATGCTAACCCCACTACTGCTTCATATGGGAGTAGTATCAGTATACCCTCCATTGGAGTCAGTAGCTTTGAGTTGAATCCTCAGCTCATTATCATGGTGCAGCAAAGTTACCAGTATTCCGGTCTTCCACAGGAAGAACCTACCCAGTTTCTGGCACAGTTTTTACAGATTGCTGACACAGTACATGACAAGGAAATAGATCAGGATGTCTACAGACTATTACTATTTCCATTTGCTGTAAAAGATCAAGCTAAGAGGTGGTTAAATAACCAACCTAAAGCTAGCATAAAGACATGGAAGCAGCTGTCAGAAAAATTCCTGAATCAATACTTCCCTCCCAAACGGATGACACAACTAAGGCTGGACATCCAAGGCTTTAAACAAGGAGATAATGAATCTCTTTATGATGCTTGGGAGAGATACAGAGAGATGCTAAGAAAATGCCCCTCTGAAATATTTTCAGAATGGGTGCAGTTAGACATCTTCTATTATGGGCTTACAGAGAGTGCTCAGACTTCTCTAGACCACTCAGCCGGTGGGTCTATACATATGAGAAAGACAATTGAAGAAGCTCAAGAGCTCATTGATACAGTTGCCAGAAATCAGCATCTGTACCTAAGCAGTGAACCTTCTATGAAAGAAGAGGCTAGAATAGTGACTGCTGAACTGAGTCCTGCAGAACAAGCTACTGAATTCAATCAGTGATGAGCGGATAATTTATACTCTTTTTGGCATTGTTTTTAGTATGTTTTTAGCAGAATCTAGTTACTTTTAGGGATGTTTTCATTAGTTTTTATGTTAAATTCACATTTCTGGACTTTACTATGAGTTTGTGTGTTTTTCTGTGATTTCAGGTATTTTCTGGCTGAAATTGAGGGACTTGAGCAAAAATCAGATTCAGATGTAGAAGAAGGACTGCTGATGCTGTTGGATTCTGACCTCCCTTCACTCAAAGTGGATTTTCTGGAGCTACAGAACTCAAAATGGTGCGCTTCTAATTGCGTTGGAAACTAGACATCCAGGGCTTTCCAGCAATATATAATAGTCCATACTTTGGCCGAGTTTTGATGACATAAAATGGCGTTGAAAGCCGGTTCTACGCTGCTATCTGGAGTTAAACGCCAAAAACACGTCACAAACCAGAGTTGAACGCCAGAAATACGTTACAACCTGGCGTTCAACTCCAGAAAGAGCGTCTGCACGTGTAACATTCAAGCTCAGCCCAAGCACACACCAAGTGGGCCTCGGAAGTGGATTTATGCATCAATTACTTACTTTTGTAAACCCTAGTAACTAGTTTAGTATAAATAGGACTTTTTACTATTGTATTTGACATCCTGGATTGTATTTTTGATCCTGTGATCTCGTTTTGGGGGCTGGCCATTTGGCCATGCCTGGACCTTTCACTTATGTATTTTCAACGGTAGAGTTTCTGCACTCCATAGATTAAGGTGTGGAGCTCTGCTGTTCCTCATGAATTAATGCAAAGTACTACTGTTTTTCTATTCAATTCAACTTATTCCGCTTCTAAGATATTCATTCGCACTTCAACCTGAATGTGATGAATGTGACAATCATCATCATTCCCTATGAACGCGTGCCTGACAACCACTTCCGTTCTACTTTAGATTGAATGAGTATCTCTTGGATCTCTTAATCAGAATCTTCGTGGTATAAGCTAGATTGATGGCGGCATTCATGAGAGTCCGGAAAGTCTAAACCTTATCTGTGGTATTCCGAGTAGGACTCTGGGATTGAATGACTGTGACGAACTTCAAACTCGCGAGTGCTGGGCGTAGTGACAGACGCAAAAGGAGGGTAAATCCTATTCCAGCATGATCGAGAACCTCAGATGATTAGCCGTGCTGTGACAGAGCATTTGGACCATTTTCACAAGAGGATAGGATGCAGCCATTGACAAGGGTGATGCCTCCAGACGATTAGCCATGCAGTGACAGCGCATCGGACCATTTTCCAGAGAGGATTAAAAGTAGCCATTGACAACGGTGATGTCCTTACATAAAGCCAGCCATGGAAAGGAGTAAGACTGATTGGATGAAGACAGCAGGAAAGCAGAGGTTCAAAGGAACGAAAGCATCTCTATACACTTATCTGAAATTCTCACCAACGATATACATAAGTGTTTCTATCCTTATTTTATGTTTACTTATTATTTAATTTCGAAAACTCCATAACCTTTTGATATCTGCCTGACTGAGATTTACAAGGTGACCATAGCTTGCTTCATACCAACAATCTCCGTGGGATCGACTCTTACTCACATAAGGTTTATTACTTGGACGACCCAGTGCACTTCCTGGTTAGTTGTATCGAAGTTGTGAATGAAAAACGATTTATTAAGACGTGCGTACCAATTTTTTGACGCCGTTGCCTGAGATCACAATTTCGTGCACCAAGTTTTTGGCGCCGTTGCTGGGGATTGTTCGAGTTTGGACAACTGACGGTTCATCCTGTTGCTCAGATTAGGTAATTTTCTTTTTCGTTTTCTTTTCAAAATTTTTTCAAAAATCTTTCAAAAAAAAAATTTCATAAAATCATAAACATAAAAAATATTTCATGTTTCTTGTTTGAGTCTTGAGTCAAGTTGAAAGTTTGGTGTCAATTGCATATTCATCTTACATTTTTTCGAAAAATTCATGCATTCATGGTGTTCTTCATGATCTTCAAGTTGTTCTTGGTAAATCTTCTTGTTTGATCTTGATGTTTTCTTGTTTTGCATCTTTTCTTGTTTTACATGTGCATTTTTGCATCCATAGAGTCTAAACATGAAAGATTTCTAAGTTTGGTGTCTTGCATGTTTTCTTTGCATTAAAAATTTTTTCAAAAATATGTTCTTGATGTTCATCATGATCTTCAACGTGTTCTTGGTGTTCATCTTGACATTCATAGCATTCTTGCATGCATTCATTGTTTTGATCTAAAAATTTTCATGCATTGCATCATTTTCATGTTTTTCTCTCATCATTAAAAATTTAAAAATAAAAAAAATATCTTCTCCTTTTTCTTCTCATAAATTCGAAAATTTGAGTTGACTTTTTCAAAACTTTTTAAAATTTAGTTGTTTCTTATGAGTCAAATCAAATTTTCAATTTAAAAATCTTATCTTTTTCAAAATCTTTTTCAAAAATCAAATCTTTTTCATTTTTCTTAGTTATTTTCGAAAATTTTAAAAGAATATATTTTTCAAAAATCTTTTTCTTATCTTTATCACATAATTTTTGAAAATAACATCATCAATTAATGTTTTGATTCAAAAATTTCAAGTTTGTTACTTACTTGTTAAGAAAGATTCAAACTTTATGTTCTAGAATCATATCTTGTGATTTCTTGTGAATCAAGTCATTAATTGTGATTTTAAAAATCAAATCTTTTTCAAAATTAATTTCAATAATATCTTTTCAAAAATATCTTATTATCTTATCTTTTTCAAAATCATATCTTTTTCAAAAAAATTTGATTTCAAAATATCTTTTCTAACTTCCTAACTTCTTATCTTTTCAAAATTTGTTTCAACTAACTAACTAACTTTTTGTTTGTTTTTTATCTTTTTCAAAACCACCTAACTAACTCTCTCTCTCTCTAATTTTCGAAAATATCTCCCCTCTTTTTCAAAATTTCTTTTTAATTAACTAATTATTTTAATTTTTGATTTTAATTTTCGAAAACTACCATCTTTTTCAAAGACTATTTTCGAAAATCACTAACCCTTTTTCAAAAATAATTTTCGAAAATCCTTCTCCCTCATCTCCTTCTAATTA
This sequence comes from Arachis hypogaea, assembly GCF_003086295.3. Taxonomy (NCBI): domain Eukaryota; kingdom Viridiplantae; phylum Streptophyta; class Magnoliopsida; order Fabales; family Fabaceae; genus Arachis; species Arachis hypogaea. The sequence goes on from NC_092055.1 coordinate 71,195,131, forward strand.
TTTCATCTACTAACATTTCTCTTCATCTCACATCACTGCTCCTATTCTTACCCTTGTGTTTGGATTCTTCATTCTTCTTCACCCCTATTCCTTTCCTTCTTCTACTAACAATAAGGAACCTCTTTACTGTGACATAGAGGATTCCTCTTCTTTTCTTGTTCTCTTCTCTTTCTTATGAGCAGGAACAAGGAAAAAGGCATTCTTGTTGAAGCTGATCCAGAACCTGAAAGGACTCTGAAGAGGAAACTAAGAGAAGCTAAATTACAACAATCCAGAGACAACCTTATTGAAAATTTCGAACAAGTAAAGGAGATGGCAGCCGAACCCAACAACAATAATGCAAGAAGGATGCTGGGTGACTTTACTACACCTAATTCCAATTTACATGGAAGAAGCATCTCCATCCCTACCATTGGAGCAAACAACTTTGAGCTGAAACCTCAATTAGTTTCTCTGATGCAGCAGAACTGCAAGTTTTATGGACTTCCATCTGAAGATCCTTTTCAGTTCTTAACTAAATTTTTGCAGATCTGTGATACTGTTAAGACTAATGGAGTAGATCCTGAAGTCTACAGGCTCATGCTTTTCCCTTTTGCTGTAAGAGACAGAGCTAGAGTGTGGTTGGACTCTCAAGCCAAAGATAGCCTGAACTCTTGGGATAAGCTGGTCAAGGCTTTCTTAGCCAAGTTCTTTCCTCCTCAAAAGCTGAGTAAGCTTAGAGTGGATGTTCAGACCTTCAGACAGAAAGAAGGTGAATCCCTCTATGAAGCTTGGGAGAGATACAAAGGACTGACCAAAAAGTGTCCTTCTGACATGCTTTCAGAATGGACCATCCTGGATATATTCTATGATGGTCTATCTGAATTAGCTAAGATGTCATTGGATACTTCTGTAGGTGGATCCATTCACCTAAAGAAGCTCAAGAACTCATTGACATGGTTGCTAATAACCAGTTCATGTACACTTCTGAAAGGAATCCTGTGAATAATGGGACGCCTATGAAGAAGGGATTTCTTGAAATTGATACTCTGAATGCCATATTGGCTCAGAATAAAATATTGACTTAGCAAGTCAATATAATTTCTCAGAGTCTGAATGGAATGCAAGCTGCATCCAACAGTACTCAAGAGGCATCTTCTGAAGAAGAAGCTTATGATCCTGAGAACCCTGCAATAGTAGAGGTAAATTATATGGGTGAACATTATGGAAACACATATAATCCATCATGGAGAAATCACCCAAATCTCTCATGGAAGGATCAACAAAAGCCTCAACAAGGCTTTAATAATGGTGGAAGAAATAGGTTTAACAATAGTAAACCTTTTCCATCATCCACTCAGCAACAGATAGAGAACTCTGGACAAAATACCTCTAATTTAGCAAACTTAGTCTCTGATCTGTCCAAGGCCACTGTAAGCTTCATGAATGAAACAAGGTCTTCCATTAGAAATTTGGAAGCACAAGTAGGCCAGCTGAGTAAAAGGATCACTGAAATCCCTCCTAGTACTCTCCCAAGCAATATAGAAGAGAATCCAAAAGGAGAGTGCAAGGCTATTGAATTAATTACCATGGCCGAACCTGATAGGGAGGTTGAGGACGTGAATCCCATTGAGGAAGACCTCCTGGGACGTCCAGTGATCAATAAGGAGTTTCCCTCTGAGGAACCAAAGGAATCTGAGATTCATCTAGAGACCATAGAGATTCCATTAAACCTCCTTATGCCCTTCATGAGCTCTGATGAGTATTCTTCTTCTGAAGAGAATAAGGATGTTACTGAAGAGCAAGTTACCAAGTACCTTGGTGCAATCATGAAGCTGAATGCCAAATTATTTGGTATTGAGACTTGGGAAGATGAACCTCCCTTGTTCACTAATGAACTGAGTGATCTGGATCAACTGACATTGCCTCAGAAGAAACAGGATCCTGGAAAGTTCATAATACCTTGTACCATAGGCAACATGATCTTTGAAAAGGCTCTGTGTGACCTTGGTTCAGGGATAAACCTCATGCCCCTCTCTGTAATAGAGAAACTGGGAATCTATGGGGTACAAGCTGCTAAAATCTCATTAGAGATGGCAGACAATTCAAGAAAACAGGCTTATGGACAAGTAGAGGATGTGTTAGTAAAGGTTGAAGGCCTTTACATCCCTGCTGATTTCATAGTCCTTGATACTGGGAAGGATGAGGATGAATTCATCGTCCTTGGAAGACCCTTCCTAGCCACAGCAAGAGCTATGATTGATGTTGACAGAGGTGAATTAGTCCTTCAATTGAATGAGAACTCCCTTGTGTTCACAACTCAAGGTTACCCTTCTATAAACATGGAGAGGAAGCATAAAAAGCTCCTCTCAAAATAGAGTCAACCAGAGCCCCCACAGTCAAACTCTAAGTTTGGTGTTGGGAGGCCACAACCAAACTCTAAGTTTGGTGTTGAACTCCCATATCCAAACTCTAAGTTTGGTGTTGGGGAGTCTCAACAATGCTCTGAACATCTGTGAGGCTCCATGAGAGCCCACTGTCAAGCTATTGACATTAAAGAAGCGCTTGTTGGGAGGCAACCCAATCTTTATCTAATTTTTATTTTCATGGTTTTTCATGTTTTATTAGGTTCATGATCATGTGGAGTCACAAAATAATTATAAAAATTGTAAACGGAACCAAAAACAGCAGAAAAAAATTCACACCCTGGAGGAAGACCTTACTGGCGTTCAACGCCAGAACAGAGCATGGTTCTGGCGCTGAACGCCCAAAATGGGCAGCATCTGGGCATTTGAACGCAAGAATTGCACCCTAGAGAAGAGCTGGCACTGAACGCCCAGAACAAGCATGGTTCTGGCGTTCAACACCAGAAATGGGCAACAAATGGGCATTCAACGTCCAGAACAAGCACCAATCTGGCGCTGAACGCCCAGAGTTGTGTGCAAGGGCATTTTGCATGCCTAATTTGGTGCAAGGTTGTAAATCCTTAAACACCTCAGGATCTGTGGACCCCACAGGATCACCTCAGGATCTGTGGACCCCACAGGATCACCTCAGGATCTGTGGACCCTACAGGATCCCCACCTACCTCCACTCACTTCTTCTCACCCCTCTTTCACACAATCCCATAAACACTCTTCCCCAAAACTCTTCACCAATCACCTCAATCTCTCTTCCCTATAACCACTTCACCACTCACATCCATCCACTCTTCCCCATAAACCTACCTTATAAACTCCACCTACCTTCAAAATTCAAAATCAATTTCCCACCCAAGCCCACCCTATATGGCCGAACCTTACGCCCCCTCCCTTCCCTATATATAGCCCTCCATTCTTCCTCATTTTCACACAACACAACCCTCTCTTCCCCTTCTTGGCCGAAACACATCTCTCTCTCCCTCTCCTCCATTTCTTCTTCTTCTTCATCTATTCTTTCTTCTCTTGCTCGAGGGCGAGCAATATTCTAAGTTTGGTGTGGTAAAGCCATAAGCTTTTTGTTTTTCCATTACCATTGATGGCACCTAAGACCGGAGAATCCTCTAGAAAAGGGAAAGGGAAGACAAAAGCTTCCATCTCCGAGTCATAGGAGATGGAAAGATTCATCTCCAAAGCTCATCAAGACCACTTCTATGATGTTGTGGCCAGGAAGAAGGTGATCCCCGAGGTCCCTTTCAAACTCAAGAGAAATGAGTATCTGGAGATCCGACATGAAATCCAAAGAAGAGGTTGGGAAGTTCTAACAAACCCCATCCAACAAGTCGGCATCCTAATGGTTCAAGAGTTCTATGCCAATGCATGGATCACTAAGAACCATGATCAAAGTAAGAACCCGAATCCAAAGAATTATATTACAATGGTTCGGGGGAAATACTTAGATTTTAGTCCGGAAAATGTGAGGTTGGCGTTTAACTTGCCTATGATGCAAGGAGATGCACGCCCCTACACTAGAAGGGTCAACTTTAATCAAAGGTTGGACCAAGTCCTTATGGACATATGTGTGGAAGGAGCTCAATGGAAGATTGACTCCAAAGGCAAGCCGGTTTAATTAAGAAGACTGGACCTCAAGCCTGTAGCTAGAGGATGGTTAGAGTTCATCCAACGCTCCATCATCTCCACTATCAACCGATCTGAAGTTACTGTGGATCGGGCCATCATGATCCATAGCATCATGATTGGAGAGGAAGTAGAAGTTCATGAAGTCATCTCCCTTGAACTCTACAAAATAGCCGAAAAGCCCTCCCCTTGGGCAAGGCTAGCTTTTCCTCATCATATTTGCCATCTATGTTACTCAGCTGGAGCTTTCATAGAAGGAGACATTCCCATTGAGGAAGAGAAGCCCATCACTAAGAAAAGGATGGAGCAAGCAAGAGAGCCCATTCATGGATCTCAAGAGAGGCATGAAGCTCATCACCATGTGATCCCGGAGATGCCTCAAATGCATTTTCCTCCACAAAGCTATTGGGAGCAAATCAACACCTCCCTAGGAGAATTAAGTTCCAACATGGGACAACTAAGGGTGGAGCATCAAGAGCACTCCATCATCCTTCATGAAATTAGAGAAGATCAAAGAGTAATGAGGGAGGAGCAACAAAGACAAGGAAGAGACATAGAAGAGCTCAAGGACATCATTGGTTCCTCAAGAAGGAAACGCCACCATCACTAAGGTGGACTCATTCCTTGTTCTTACATTCTCTGTTTTTCGTTTTCTATGTTAAGTGCTTATCCATGTTTGTGTCTTATTACATGATCATTAGTAATTAGTAAATATGTCTTAAAGTTATGAATGTCCAATGAATCCATCACCTCTCTTAAAGGAAAAATGTTTTAATTCAAAAGAACAAGAAGTACATGAGTTTCGAATTTATCCTTGAACTTAGCTTAATTTTATTGATGTGGTGACAATGCTTCTTGATTTCTGAATGAATGCTTGAACAGTGCATATGTCTTTTGAAGTTGTTGCTTAAGAATGTTAAATATGTTGGCTCTTGAAAGAATGATGACAAAGAGACATGTTATTTGATAATCTGAAAAATCATAAAAATGGTTCTTGAAGCAAGAAAAAGCAGCAAAGAACAAACCTTGCAGAAAAAAAAGAAAAAAAATAGCGAAAAAAAAAGAAAAAAAAATAGAGAGAAAAAGCAAGCAGAAAAAGCCAAAAGCTCTTAAAACCAAAAGGCAAGAGCAAAAAGCCAATAACCCTTAAAACCAAAAGGCAAGGGCAATAAAAAGGATCCCAAGGCTTTGAGCATCAGTGGATAGGAGGGCCTAAAGGAATAAAATCCTGGCCTAAGCGGCTAAACCAAGCTGTCCCTAACCATGTGCTTGTGGCGTGAAGGTGTCAAGTGAAAACTTGAGACTGAGCGGTTAAAGTCAAGGTCCAAAGCAAAAGAAGAGTGTGCTTAAGAACCCTGGACACCTCTAATTGGGGACTTTAGCAAAGCTGAGTCACAATCTGAAAAGTTTCACCCAATTATGTGTCTGTGGCATTTATGTATCCGGTGGTAATACTGGAAAACAAAGTGCTTAGGGCCACGGCCAAGACTCATAAAATAGCTACGTTCAAGAATCATCATACTGAACTAGGAGAATCAATAACACTATCTGAACTCTGAGTTCCTATAGATGCCAATCATTCTGAACCTCAATGGATAAAGTGAGATGCCAAAACTATTCAAGAGGAAAAAAACTACAAGTTCCGCTCATCTGATTAGAGCTATGTTTCATTGATAGTTTGGAATTTATAGTATATTCTCTTCTTTTTATCCTATTTGATTTTCAGTTGCATGGGGACAAGCAACAATTTAAGTTTGGTGTTGTGATGAGCGGATAATTTATACGCTTTTTGGCATTGTTTTTAGTATGTTTTTAGTAGAATCTAGTTACTTTTAGGGATGTTTTCATTAGTTTTTATGTTAAATTCACATTTCTGGACTTTACTATGAGTTTGTGTATTTTTCTGTGATTTCAGGTATTTTCTGGTTTAAATTGAGGGACTTGAGCAAAAATCAGATTCAGAGGTAGAAGAAGGACTGCTGATGCTGTTGGATTCTGACCTCCCTGCACTCAAAGTAGATTTTTTGGATCTACAGAACTCAAAATGGAGCACTTCCAATTAAGTTGGAAAGTAGACATCCAGGGCTTTCCGGCAATATATAATAGTCCATACTTTGGCCGAGTTTTGACGACGTAAAAGGGCGTTGAACGCCGGTTCTACGCTGCTATCTAGAGTTAAACGCCAAAAACACGTCACAAACCAGAGTTGAACGCCAGAAATACGTTACAACCTGGCGTTCAACTCCAGAAAGAGCCTCTGCATGTGTAACATTCAAGCTCAGCCCAAGCACACACCAAGTGGGCCCTGGAAGTGGATTTATGCATCAATTACTTACTTCTATAAACCCTAGTAACTAGTTTAGTATAAATAGGACTTTTTACTATTGTATTTTACATCCTGGATTGTATTTTTGATCCTGTGATCTCGTTTTGGGGGCTGGCCATTCGGCCATGCCTGGACCTTTCACTTATGTATTTTCAATGGTAGAGTTTCTGCACTCCATAGATTAAGGTGTGGAGCTCTGCTGTTCCTCATGAATTAATGCAAAGTACTACTGTTTTTCTATTCAATTCAACTTATTCCGCTTCTAAGATATTCATTCGCACTTCAACCTGAATGTGATGAACGTGACAATCATCATCATTCCCTATGAACGCGTGCCTGACAACCACTTCCGTTCTACTTTAGATTGAATGAGTATCTCTTGGATCTCTTAATCAGAATCTTCGTGGTATAAGCTAGATTGATGGCGGCATTCATGAGAGTCCGGAAAGTCTAAACCTTGTCTGTGGTATTCCGAGTAGGACTCTGGGATTGAATGACTGTGACGAACTTCAAACTCGCGAGTGCTGGGCGTAGTGACAGACGCAAAAGGAGGGTAAATCCTATTCCAGCATGATCGAGAACCTCAGATGATTAGCCGTGCTGTGACAGAGCATTTGGACCATTTTCACAAGAGGATAGGATGCAGCCATTGACAAGGGTGATGCCTCCAGATGATTAGCCATGCAGTGACAGCGCATCGGACCATTTTCCAGAGAGGATTAAATGTAGCCATTGACAACGGTGATGTCCTTACATAAAGCCAGCCATGGAAAGGAGTAAGACTGATTGGATGAAGACAGCAGGAAAGCAAAGGTACAGAGGAACGAAAGCATCTCTATACACTTATCTGAAATTCTCACCAATGATATACATAAGTGTTTCTATCCTTATTTTATGTTTACTTATTATTTAATTTCGAAAACTCCATAACCTTTTGATATCTGCCTGACTGAGATTTACAAGGTGACCATAGCTTGCTTCATACCAACAATCTCCGTGGGATCGACCCTTACTCACGTAAGGTTTATTACTTGGACGACCCAGTACACTTGCTGGTTAGTTGTATCGAAGTTGTGAATGAAAAACGATTTATTAAGACGTGCGTACCAAGTTTTTGGCGCCGTTGCCTGAGATCACAATTTCGTGCACCAATCAGCAATTGGATTTTCTAACAAAACAGTTAGCCGAATTCAAGGAGAGATTACAAGAGACAAGAATGGCTGATATAAATATGGTAGTACAATTAAAGCAAACAAAGCAGCAGCTGTCAAAACAAATAACAGAAGATTGCCAAGCAGTTCAATTGAGAAGTGGAAAAATATTAGATGCCCCACCTCAAGGTAGCAGGAAGCCAAGAAATGAGCAAACTACCCAAAATCCATCTGAGGACAGTAAGAGCCCGGAGAGGAATAATTCTGGCAATCAAACGCCAGAAATTGGGTGGAAAGCTGGCGTTGAACGCCCAAACCATGCTCAGTCCTGGCGTTCAACGCCAGAAACAAGCAAGGAATTGGTGTTGAACGCCTAAAAGAAGCACAGTTCAGGTGTTCAAACGCCAGGAACAAGTAAGGAGTTGGCGTCCAACGCCACTCTAGCTTCTGACTCTGGCAATCAAATGCCAGTGAGAGATCAGACACACACTAGTGCTAATAACAACACCTCTAAAAAGGCTTCTCCAACCACCTCTGTAGGAAGTAAACCTGCAGGAACTAAGGTTGAGGAATACAAAGCCAAGATGCCTTATCCTCAAAAACTCCACAAAGAGGAGCAGGATAAGCAATTTGCTCGCTTTGCAGACTATCTTCGGACTCTTGAAATAAAAATTCCGTTTACAAAGGCACTTGAGCAAATACCTTCTTATGCCAAGTTCATGAAAGAAATCTTGAGTCATAAGAAGGATTGGAGAGAAACTGAAAGAGTTCTCCTCACTGAAGAATGTAGTGCAGTCATTCTGAAAAGCTTTCCAGAAAAGCTTAAGGATCCCGAGAGCTTTCTGATACCATGCACACTAGAGGGTAATTACACCAAGACTTGGAGCAAGCATCAATCTAATACCTGCATCTACTATCAGAAAGCTTGGTTTAACTGAAGAAGTCAAACCAACCCGGATATGTCTCCAACTTGCTGATGGCTCCATTAAATATCCATCAGGCGTGATTGAGGACATGATTGTCAAGGTTGGGCCATTCGCCTTTTCCACTGACTTTGTAGTGCTGGAAATGGAGGAGCACAAGAGTGCTACTCTCATCCTAGGAAGACCTTTCCTAGCAACTGGACGAACTCTCATTGATGTCCAAAAGGGAGAAGTCACCCTGAGAGTCAATGAGGATGAGTTTAAGTTGAATGTTGTCAATGCCATGCAGCATTCGGACACACCAAAAGACTGCATGAAAGTTGATCTTATTGACTCTTTGGTAGAGGAGATCAACATGGCTGACAGTCTCGAATTAGAGTTGGAAGATATCTTTAAAGATGTTCAGCCTGATTTTGAGGATTCAGAGGAATTGAAAGAGCCTCTGAAATTTCCTCAGGAAGAGGAAAAACCTCCTAAACCCGAGCTTAAACCATTACCACCATCCCTGAAATAGGCATTTCTGGGAGAAGGTGACACTTTTCCAGTGATCATAATCTCTGCTTTAAATCCACAGGAAGAGGAAGCACTAATTCAAGTGCTAAGGACACACAAGACAGCTCTTGGGTGGTCCATAGGTGACCTTAAGGGCATAAGCCCAGCAAGATGCATGCACAAGATCTTATTGGAGGACAATGCTAAGCCAGTGGTTCAACCACAGAGGCGGCTAAATCCAGCCATGAAGGAAGTGGTGCAGAAAGAGGTCACCAAATTACTGGAGGCTGGGATTATTTATCCTATTTCTGATAGCCCTTGGGTGAGCCCTGTCCAAGTTGTCCCCAAAAAGGGAGGCATGACAGTGGTTCATAATGAAAAAAATGAACTGGTTCCTACAAGAACAGTTACAGGGTGGCGCATGTGTATTGACTACAGAAGGCTCAATACAGCCACCAGAAAGGATCATTTTCCTTTACCATTCATAGACCAGATGCTAGAAAGACTAGCAGGTCATGAGTATTATTGTTTTTTAGATGGCTATTCAGGCTACAACCAAATTGCAGTAGACCCCCAGGATAAAGAAAAAACAGCATTCACATGTCCATCTGGAGTGTTTGCTTACAGAAGGATGCCATTTGGGCTGTGTAATGCGCCTGCAACTTTTCAGAGATGCATGCTCTCTATTTTCTCTGATATGGTGGAAAAATTTCTGGAAGTCTTCATGGATGACTTCTCAGTATATGGAGACTCATTCAGCTCCTGTCTTGATCACCTGACATTGGTTTTGAAAAGATGCCAAGAGACCAACCGTGTTTTAAACAGGGAAAAATGTCACTTTATGGTGACTGAAGGGATTGTCCTTGGGCATAAAATTTCAAACAAGGGAATAGAGGTGGATCAAGCTAAAATAGAGGTAATTGAAAAATTACCACCACCTGCCAATGCTAAGGCAATCAGAAGGTTTTTGGGGCATGCAGGATTCTATAGGAGGTTTATAAAGGATTTTTCAAAAATTGCAAAACCTCTAAGCAACCTGCTAGCTGCTGACACGCCATTTTTGTTTGACACAAAATGCCTACAGGCGTTTGAAACTCTGAAAGCTAAGCTGGTCACAGCACCAGTTATCTCTGCACCAGATTGGACATTACCATTCGAATTAATGTGTGATGCCAGTGATCACGCCATTGGTGCAGTACTGGGGCAGAGGCATGACAAGCTTCTGCATGTCATTTATTATGCTAGCCGTGTTTTAAATGATGCTCAGAAAAATTACACAACAACAGAAAAGGAATTACTTGCAGTGGTCTATGCCATTGACAAGTTTAGATCATACTTGGTAGGATCAAAAGTGATTGTGTACACTGACCATGCTGCTCTTAAATATCTACTCACAAAGCAGGATTCAAAACCCAGGCTTATAAGATGGGTGTTGCTGCTGCAAGAGTTTGATATAGAAATAAGAGACAAAAAAGGGACAGAGAACCAAGTGGCTGATCATCTGTCCCGGATAGAGCCAATAGAAGGGGCATCTCCCCCCTCTTTTGAGATCTCTGAAACCTTTCCGGATGAGCATTTATTTGCCATTCAGGAAACACCATGGTTTGCAGACATAGCAAACTATAAAGCTACAAGGTTCATACCCAAGGAGTACAGCAGGCAACAAAAGAAAAAATTAATTACTGATGCAAAGTACTACTTGTGGGATGAACCCTATCTCTTTAAGAGATGTGCAGACAGAATAATCCGTAGGTGTGTGCCTAGAGAAGAAGCACAGATGATCTTATGGCATAGCCATGGATCGCAATATGGAGGCCATTTCGGAGGTGAGCGAACAACCACCAAGGTCCTCCAATGTGGCTTCTACTGGCCTACCCTCTATAGAGATTCCCGAGAGTTTGTATGTAACTGTGACAGTTGCCAGAGAGCTGGTAATCTGCCTCATGGTTACGCCATTCCTCAACAAGGGATCTTGGAGATTGAGTTGTTTGATGTATGGGGAATTGACTTCATGGGGCCTTTCCCACCATCATACTCAAACATTTATATTCTGATGGCAGTCGATTATGTATCAAAATGGGTAGAGGCCATTGCCACACCCACTAATGATACTAAAATAGTGTTGAAATTCCTCTAGAAACATATCTTCAGCAGGTTTGGTGTCCCTAGAGTACTAATCAGTGATGGGGGCACTCACTTCTGCAACAAACAGCTTTACTCTGCCATGGTCCGGTATGGGATTAACCACAAGGTGGCCACTCCATATCATCCACAGACAAATGGGCAAGCTAAAGTCTCTAATAGAGAACTAAAAAGAATCCTGGAATGGATTGTCAGTACCCGTAGAAAGGATTGGGCAAGAGGGCTGGATGATGCTCTGTGGGCTTACAGAACAGCATTCAAGACTCCTATAGGAACCTCTCCATACCAGCTTATGTATGGTAAGGCCTGTCATCTGCCCGTGGAACTGGAACATAAGGCCTACTGGGCAACTAGATTCCTAAACTTTGATGCCAAATTAGCTGGAGAAAAAAGATTGCTCCAGCTGAATGAGCTAGAGGAACTCAGATTCACTGCTTTCGAAAATACCAAGCTTTATAAAGAGAAATCTAAAAGGTGGCATGACAGAAAGCTGTCATCTAGAATCTTTGAACCAGGACAAAAGGTTCTGTTGTTTAACTCTAGGCTCAGGCTATTCCCAGGGAAACTGAAATCCCGGTGGAGGGGACCATATATGATTACAAGTGTATGACCATATGGTTATGTGGAGCTTCAAGACATTGATTCTGATAAGAAGTTCATTGTTAATGGACAGAGAATCAAGCACTATCTTGAAGGCAATGTTGAGCAAGAGTGCTCAAGGCTGAAGCTAGATTAAAAGCTCAGCAAGGTCCAGCTAAAGACAATAAAGAAGCGCTTGCTGGGAGGCAACCCAGCCATTGGGAAGACTTTTTCTGTTATTTTTCCCTATTCTTAATTTTATTTTTTTATATAAAGTTCATTGCTACTAAGGTAAAGAATCAATTTTATAAGTTCACAGGGTTACAGAAGGATTCAGCACACAAAACAGAGAAAGAGAGCTCACTGGCAAGAAAATGCTAGTAAAAGTCTGTTTTGGGCGTTCAACGCCCAAAAGAAGCATCCACTAGGCGTTGAACGCTAGTAAGAATAGCTATCTGGGCGTTAAACATCAGAAAGAAGCATCTTCTGGGCGTTGAACGCCAGAAAGAAGCTCCTTCTGGGCGTTTAACGCCAGATTTACAGCGTCCTGGGCGTTTAGAAAAATGCCCAGTGAACAAAGGAGTTCCTGGCGTTCAACGCCAGAAAGAAGCAAAAGCTGGGCGTTGAACGCCCAGGAGAAGCAGCAATTGGGCGTTAAACGCCCAAAACATGCAGCGTTTGGGCGTTTAACGCCAGGATAGTGGGGAGGAGGTAAATTCGCTTTTACTTCATATTTTTCATTTTAATTTTAATTTTCATGTTTCAATTCATGATTTCTTGCATAAACATGTTACAAACCCTGATTTCTAAAATCCCTAATTTCTAAAAACCCTACTTTAAAAATATCAAATATATCTTAATCCATAAACATAAATTCTTTTTCAATCCAATCCAACTCTTTTTCAAAATTTCCAAAACAAATCTATCTCTTTTCCTTCTAAAATCCTTTCAACTCATCAATATCTTTTTCAAATCTCCACATTATTTTTTTCAAAATCCAAATTTATCTTTTTCAAATATCTTTCATATCTTTTCAATTTTAAATCACATCTTTTCATATTATACTTAATTTTTTTTATAAATCATATCTTCTATCTTATCTTTTTTAAAATTTTTGAAAACCCACTGAAAGAGCAGAAGATTGATGGTTTAGAGGTTATAAAAACTCTCGTTGTGAGTATAGTTACTAAACCAAGCAATCAACCTTTACAAACGTGTTGGGTGTCACAAGTAACAAACCCATTTAAAAATTCTTAACCGAGTATTCAAACCTCGGGTCGTCTTCTCAAGGAACTGCGAGGAAGTATGTTCTTATTATTGGCTATAAAGGTTGTAATCGGGGTTTAGAAGGTGAAAAGCAAGTAATTTAAATGACGAGTGAATTAAATGGAAAGTAAAAATAAATAATGACTGTAAAACAACTTTTGGCAAGATAAGGGAAATTAGAAGTCCAACTTAGTTATCCTTCTCAACAATAATGAAAGTTGTACCTTAATTCCACTTGGTCAACCTTTACCAGATTAAAGGAAAGTTAAGGGACTAATTAAATTGACCTTTGAATCCTAATTATTTCCTAAGAAAAGGTTGGGATTAATTAAGTTCAACTCAATTAGCAAGGTAACGATTATCAATTACGTTGAGTTTAATAACTGTTGAGTTACTGAATTCTAAACCAAAACCAAAAGGGGAAAAAGTAAATTGCTGAAATAATAAAAGTGTCCTTAGATGGGAAGCAATGGCAACTTAAATCAAAGACAACAATCATAAACTGAAAATACCTCAAATTATCATTAATTCAATTAGAAATCTGTAACATGGAATAATTCTTAGATCAATTTATAATAATAATCAATTCAAATGTTGGAATAAATAAAAGTAAAACTAAAAGAACATTAAACCTGGATCCAGAGTTACTCTTAAAACAAGAAGAAATCCTAAATCCTAAAAGAGAGAGAGAGAAGATCTCCCTCTCAACTAAATCTAAATCATTGAAAGGTGAAAATACGCGAGCTCTCTTTGAATGGAAGCATTCCCACACTTTATAACCTCTGGTCTATGCTGTCTGTACTTGGATCTGGGCCAAAAAGGGCTTCAGAATTCGCTGGGGGCGTATTCTGTAATTTCTGGTGCGTGGCCTCTGTCACGCGTCAGCGTGGGTCACTCGGTCGCGTCATTCGCAGCTTTTCCTTGCCACGCAGTTGCATCAGTCATGCGACCGCGTCATGTGTATTCTGCTTAAGGCGTGCGGTCGCGTCAGTCATGCGGCCGCGTCGCTGCTGATTCGTGCTTGGCACGCGATCGCGTCATCCATGCGATCGCGTGGATACCAGTTTCCTTAAAGCTCCGTTTTGCTTCTTCCTTCCATTCTAGTATGTTTCCTTTTTCATCCTTTAAGTCATTCTGCCTTTAGAAAATCTGAAACTACTCAACACACTAATCACGGCATCGAATGGAAATAAAGGTAATTAAAATAATTAATTTTTAAAGCTTAGAAAACATGTCTTTCATTATATGACATAATGAGGAAGGGAAAGTAAAAGAAAAAGAGGAAAATAACAGTAAAAGAAAAAGAGGAAAATACCGAAAAAATATCCAAAATAAAAGAAAAAATATGTAGTGGTTCACCAAAATAAACGCCAGAGATGGCGACCTCCCCATACTTAAAACGAAGCATCGTCCTCGATGCTCAATCAAGCCTGGTGTGAAGGAGTGTCATCAATGTTAGGGATGGTAGCTGGGGTCTCCGTGGCAGTGGTGGGCTGAGGGTCTGGCTGCTGTGGAGGTGGGACGGTGATGAGCGGATAATTTATACGCTTTTTGACATTGTTTTTAGTATGTTTTTAGTAGGATCTAGTTACTTTTAGGGATGTTTTCATTAGTTTTCATGTTAAATTCACATTTCTGGACTTTACTATGAGTTTGTGTGTTTTTCTGTGATTTCAGGTATTTTCTGGCTGAAATTGAGGGACTTGAGCAAAAATCAGATTCTGAGGTTGAAGAAGGACTGCTGATGCTGTTGGATTCTGACCTCCCTGCACTCAAAGTGGATTTTCTGGAGCTACAGAACTCAAAATGGCGCGCTTCCAATTGCGTTGGAAAGTCGACATCCAGGGATTTCCAGCAATGTATAATAGTCCATACTTTTCTCAAGTTCAGATGACGCAAACTGGCGTTCAACGCCAGCTCTCTGCCCAATTCTGGCATCCAGCGCCAGAAACAAGTTGCAAAGTGGAGTTCAACGCCCAAACTGGCACCAAAACTGGCGTTCAACTCCAGGAATGACCTCTACACGTGTAACACTCAAGCTCAGCCCAAGCACACACCAAGTGGGCCCCGGAAGTGGATTTATGCATCAATTACTTACTTTTGTAAACCCTAGTGACTAGTTTATTATAAATAGAACTTTTTATCATTGTATTCACAGTCTTGGTTACTCCGGTTCCCCTCTGGGGCCGAGACCAATGAACTTCATTATCACTTATGTATTTTCAATGGTAGAGTTTCTACACTCCATAGATTAAGGTGTGGAGCTCTGCTGTTCCTCAAAGATTAATGCAAAGTACTACTGTTTTCTATTCAATTCATCTTATTTCGCTTCCAAGATATTCATTCGCACTTCAATCTGAATGTGATGAACGTGACAATCATCATCATTCCCTATGAACGCGTGCCTGACAACCACTTCCGTTCTATATTAGATTGAATGAGTATCTCTTAGATCTCTTAATCGGAATCTTCGTGGTGTAAGCTAGAATGAGGGCGGCATTCAAGAGAATCCGAAAAGTCTAAACCTTGTCTGTAGTATTCCGAGTAGGATTCAATGATTGAATGACTGTGACGAGCTTCAAACTCGCGATTGCTGGGCGTAGTGACAGACGCAAAAGGATAGTAAATCCTATTCCAGCATGATCGAGAACCGACAGATGAATAGCCGTGCCGTGACAGGGTGCGTTGACCATTTTCACTGAGAGGATAGGATGTAACCATTGACAAGGGTGATGCCTCCAGACGATTAGCCGTGCCGTGACAGGGCATTTGGATCATTTTCCCGAGAGAAGACCGAAAGTAGCCATTGACAATGGTAATGCATTACATAAAGCCAGCCATGGAAAGGAGTAAGACTGATTGGATGAAGATAGCAGGAAAGCAGAGGTTCAGAGGAACGAAAAGCATCTCTATTCGCTTATCTGAAATTCTCACCAATGATTTACATAAGTATTTCTATCCCTATTTTATTATATTATTTTCGAAAACCCCATTACTATTTTATATCCGCCTAACTGAGATTTACAAGGTGACCATAGCTTGCTTCATACCAACAATCTCCGTAGGATTCGACCCTTACTCACGTAAGGTATTACTTGGACGACCCAGTGCACTTGCTGGTTAGTTGTGCGAAGTTGTGAACC
This sequence comes from Arachis hypogaea, assembly GCF_003086295.3. Classification (NCBI taxonomy): domain Eukaryota; kingdom Viridiplantae; phylum Streptophyta; class Magnoliopsida; order Fabales; family Fabaceae; genus Arachis; species Arachis hypogaea. The sequence goes on from NC_092055.1 coordinate 71,211,187, forward strand.
ATGGTATTGGCATCATGTTTTTGGCGCCATTACCAGGGAAAGAAAGAGCGATGAATTTTACATAATCAAAGTGTAATCACAATTTCTACGCACCAAGTTTTTGGCACCGTTGCCGGGGATTGTTCGAGTTTGGACAACTGACGGTTCATCTTGTTGCTCAGATTAGGTAATTTTCTTTTTGTTTTGCTTTCAAAAATTTTTCAAAAATCTTTCCAAAATTTTTCTTTTGTTTTCGAAAAAAAAAATAATAATAATAAAAATAATGTTTTCAAAAATAAATTATTCTATGGCTTCAAAACTTTCAAGAATGAATTCTAGAGTTTCATGGTAACATGTTGAATCCTATCTGGCTGAAAAGCCATACCCAAACTCCTTTGGGATTGGTCTTCAACTAATCACCTCAATGGATGTAAATCCATTCTAAAGCTTGAATGGCTATTAAGCCATATCTGACCCTTTGATTGGAGCTTTAGACTAAAGAGCACAAGATTCCTAGAATTCATATTAAAGATTTTGAAATCCTTATTTTTGTTTTTCAAATAATTTTCAAAAAAATACAAAAAAAATTAGAAAATCATAAAAAATCAAAAATATTTTTTGTGTTCTTGTTTGAGTTTTGAGTCATGTTATAAGTTTGGTGTCAATTGCATGTGCATCCTGCATTTTTCGAAAAAATCATGCATCCATAGTGTTCTTCATGATCTTCAAGTTGTTCTTGGTAAGTCTTCTTGTTTGATCTTTGCATTTGCATGTTTTGTGTCTTTTCTTGTTTTTCATATGCATTCTTGGATTCTTAGTGTCTAAGTATTAAATAATTCTAAGTTTGGTGTCTTGCATGTTTTCTTTGCATTAAAAATTTTTCAAAAATCTGTTCTTGATGTTCATCATGATCTTCATAGTGTTCTTGGTGTTCATCTTGACATTCATAGCATTCTTGCATGCATTCATTGTTTTGATCCATAATTTTCATGCATTGCATCATTTTTCTTGTTTTTCTCTCGCTTCATTAAAAATTCAAAAATAAAAAAAATATCTTTCCCTTTTTCTCTCTCAAAATTTCGAAAATTAGATTTGACTTTTTCAAAAATTTTTAAAATCTAGTTGTTTTTATGAGTCAAATCAAATTTTCAGTTTAAAAATCTTATCTTTTTCAAAATCTTTTTCAAAAATCAAATCTTTTTCATTTTTCTTAGTTATTTTTGAAAATTTCAAAAATATTTTTCAAAAATCTTTTTCTTAATTTTACATCATATTTTCGAAAATAACAATAATAATTAATGTTTTGATTCAAAAATTTCAAGTTTGTTACTTGCTTGTTAAGAAAGATTCAAACTTTAAGTTCTAGAATCATATCTTGTGATTTCTTGTGAATCAAGTCATTAATTGTGATTTTAAAAATCAAATCTTTCTCAAAACTAATTTCAATCATATCTTTTCCAAAATATCTTCCTATCTTATTTTTTCAAAAATTTGATTTCAAAATATATTTTCTAACTTCCTAACTTCTTATCTTTTCAAAATTTGTTTCAACTAACTAACTAACTTTTTGTTTGTTTCTTATCCTTTTCAAAACTACCTAACTAACTCCCTCTCTCTCTAATTTTCGAAAATATCTTCCCTCTTTTTCAAAAATTCTTTTTAATTAACTAATTATTTTAACTTTTGATTTTAAAATTTTTGAAAAATTACTAATATTTTTCAAAAACTATTTTCGAAAATCACTAACTCTTTTTTAAAAATTATTTTCGAAAATTCTCCTTCTCTCTCATCTCATTCTATTTATTTATTCATCTGCTAACACTTCATCTCACCCAAATTCGAACCCTCTCTTCCATCTGTGTTCGAATTTCTTCTTCTTCCTTTCTTCTACTCACACTGGGACCTCTATACTGTGGTAAAAAGGACCCCTATTATTATTATTTTTCTGTTCTCTCTTTTTCATATGAGCAGGAGCAAAGACAAGAATATTCTTGTTGAAGCAGATCCAGAACCTGAAAGGACTCTGAAAAGGAAACTAAGAGAAGCTAAAATACAACAATCCAGAGATAACCTTTCAGAAATTTTCGAACAAGAAGAGGAGATGGCAGCCGAAAATAATAATAATGCAAGGAGAATGCTTGGTGACTTTACTGCACCTAATTCTAATTTACATGGAAGAAGCATCTCCATTCCTGCCATTGGAGCAAACAATTTTGAGCTGAAACCTCAGCTAGTTTCTATGATGCAGCAGAACTGCAAGTTTCATGGACTTCCATCTGAAGATCCTTTTTGTAAGACCCAGAACTTTTGAAAAGTCTTATTATGATCAGGTCTCAAATCATATAGTTATTTATAGCCTTAATTTCAGAGATTATTTTATTAAAGATAATTAAGGCAAGTTTTGATTTATTGAACTTGAGATAAGTTATGATTATTATCCAATTTTATAATTATTGGATTATTTTCTATATTTAAGGTATAAGGCTGGTAGTTATGAAATAATAAGGATTTTATATGATTTGGACTAGATAAGTAATATTTTAAATATTAATATTGCTATTTTGGAAAAATGAAGAAATTAAGTATATTATTTCTAATTATTTGATTTGGGCATTTTATTGAAAGTAATTTGTAAAAATTGATGAGCAAATAGTATTTTCTATATACATCTAGTGTTGGATTTAATTTGGGTTTCAATTACCATATTATTCCCAATTTTATGTGAAATTACCACAATGCCCTTAACCCTAATTTTCAAAATGAAACCCTAAAACCCTAACCCGATTACCCAGTTTCCCCATCAGCAACACACTCTCCCCCTTTCTCCAATTCGGTGCACAGCAGCAGCAATGTTTCCCCTCCCTGAACCAGCAGCAGAAGCTGCTGCCCCTCTAACCTAAATGTACACAGCTTCCCTTCTTGAACAAAGGAAAAGAACGAAGCAGAGAGGGAAAGGGCTTGGCGCCGCCGGCTGGGTACTGCCGCCGTGGCCGACGGACTACCGCACACGAGGAGCATCGTTCATCCCTGCACAGTCGCAGTTCTTCCATCCGGCACTCAGTCTCGTCACCTGAGGAGAATCGCGAAGGTGAGAGAGGACTCGCGCCGCCTCCGCCACTGTTGATCCATCGAAGCTGGCGCGAGAGAAGAGGAGAAAAGGCACTGTCTTACGCTGTCGCCGCCTCATCTGGGCGCCGTTGCTGCAAGCTCACGTTGCCGCGTCGCCATGTCATCATCACACCATGGATCTTCTCTGTTCGCGACCTGAGCTAAGGGAGAAGAGATGAACGCGACAGGGATGGGTGAGTGAGCCACGCCGTCGACAGTCCTACTTGTTCTGTCGCCGGGAAACTCGTCGCTGTTGGGGTCTCACCGCCGCCGTTCCTGCTGTGGCTGGTGTCGCGCCGGAGAACCATCATCGCGGGTTGGGGCTAACCCTTTTTGCTGCCGTTTCATCGTTGCTGCGGCTGAGTTGCGGCCGTTGGATCTAATCGGAGAGGTAGGCGGTAACGGTGGTGGATGTTGGTGCTGGTTAGCGCCGTCACTGCAGCTGGCTGTTCGAGCTGCTCCGCCGTCTCTGCCGCCGGAGAATGTAGCTCAGTCGCCGGAGAACTCTGTCGGTAAGGGTTTTAATTTGTTGTTTCGGTCATTTTGGATCTTGATAAGGTTTTGATGCTGCGTGGTTTCTATAGTTGATCCACCAGAGCTTCTGGCCGCCGCCGGAGCTGTTGCCGGGGCCGGTTCAAAATCGCAGCTGCTTCGTGTTGAAATTCCGGTAAGAAATTATGTTTCAAAAGCCCTACGTTAGTGTCCCGTACGTGTATTAAAGCCTTTACGGTATTAATGTTCCTAGAGTTAGTAACTGAGGTTGCTTGTTGTAATTTAGAGCTGTTTATGCTGCTGCGAAAATGTGTGGGGCTGTGCTTTGAAGCTGCCTTTGATTTTGAGTTGAGGTGAAAAGAACTTATGAGGCGCTTGGATTATGGAATTGCGTTTTGAGGTAGGGGCGCTTTCCAAAAACTATATTTCTATATGTTGGAATTATTACATATGGATACTGATGTGAGAAAATGTGTATTTGGTGATTGTATCGGCCTTATGTATTATTTGATTGACTCGAATGTTTATGAATGTTGGTTTGGCTGAGTTGTTGTGCGGCTTTGTGAAATGTAATGTTTTGAAGCTGATTCTTTAAATATTTGAAATCTGAGTTTAATCCGTTGAGGATTGATTTGAATTGAATTGATTATTTTGATGATGTGAAAGATAGAATACCCTTGAAATTCAGCCTGGGTTGCTTTAATTGATTTGGTTTTGATAAATTATTTATTGCTGAACTGATTCTTTAAAGCTTTGGAAATGAGTTAAATCGGTTGATATTGAGTTGACTTTGAAATGGTTTTCTCGAGATATGCCACTGAGGCGACTGTTGGAATTTAGCTTGCTTTGAATTGGTTTCTGGTTTTGAGCTGTTGAAAAGGAATGAGAAACGGTTTAGTTGGGACCCGAACCGGGTGGCAAGAGTCCAAGTTTTAGGGGAGGTGCTGCCGAAATTTCTGCAAAATCCTAGTCATGTTTGAAAAGTTATTTAAAAAGGGCTGGATTTGAGAAATTGTATTAATTAATTTATTAAGAGAATATTTATGTTTTCAAGCTTAATTTATTTAATGAACTTTATGCGTTGAGTTCGGCTTATTTAGAAACGAACTATTTGTACAGTTTGAATCACTGAAGGAAAGAATGATGCTCTAATATTGATTTCAATATAAAAAGGAGCTTTTAGTGATTTTAAAGGAATTTAGACTTTTGATTGAGTAATCAAGTTTGAGGCATTTTGGAAGAGTTAGAAAAATGGGTTCCAAAAAGAAACCTGAAAGTGGTTTGATTCAAATGAACCGGTTCCGTTTCAAATGAGTTGATTTTTGGACCGGGTTGGAACTTGTGATTTTGTATGATCGGTTTCATAATAAATTCAGTTTTATTTACTTGAACCGAGAATCTATGATTTTAAAAGTTTCAATGAATTTTAAGGAATTTATATAAGTTGACATTCCCTAAAGACTTGGGACTCTGGCAAGAAACTTTTGTTATAAAATCCCATTGTTGGATGGGTGATTTTGAATGTTCCCAAAAAGAATCTTTAACTTTCCATGGTTTTGGAAGTTTTGGAAAGAGAATGCCGAGAGTGGCTTTGTTTTAAAAAGGGAACTCACTTTGAGTAAATTTGGCTTATGAGCCTGAGATGATTTGAGAAATGAGATCTTTAAAGCCAAGGCTAAAAAGAGTTGAAATTTGATTTCAAAGTGAAATGGCTTGAGAAAAGTGATTTATGGCTTAAATGCCAGTTTTATGAATTTGATGATGTTGAATGGTGGAAGTGTTGTTTTGTTGTGAGCCGGAATGGCCGTGTATGCTATTGAACTATGGCTGATTGCCGAATGAGTTGTGAGCCGTATGGCTGATTATGAATTATGAACTTAAGCCGAATGGCTATATTTATTGATAAATTGGCTGGTTCTGGATTGAACCGTGAGCCGGATGGCTGAGATGGATGGCGATCCATGGTTGAGTATAAATGCATGTATGCAATCGAATAAATTGTGAATTTAAGCCGGATGGCTGAGATGAATGTTGTATGCGAGTATGCTTGTGTTTTCTCTCTGGTTGTAAGGGTGACAGGGCACCGATACCCTCTAATGGCGACAGGGCGCAGATACCCTCTAATGGCGACAGGGCACAGATACCCTCTAATGGCGACAGGGCGCAGATACCCTCTAATGATAATAAAGCGCAACAGAGAGACTGTGTCCGGGTTAGCTACCGGACACGTCGGGTTGGCTTGGTAACCGACAGATGATATCATCAGCCACTAGGGACAGGCATGGATCATATGCATTTGTGTGACATTGGTTGGGTGTGCATATTATACTTGGTTTGTCTATGTGATTAATTGCTAACTGTTCTACGTGGAATAACTATTTGTTTGTGCTTGAACTTCCTATCTGTGTTTGCATCTAGGACTCTGTTGGATTGTGGTGATTTGGTTGATGGTTGGATTGTTTGGGCCTAGGGCCGTGGTTGGATTGAGATGGACCGATGGTTGATTTTGGTTTTGTGTTTCTGATTTGGAAAAATATGAAAGGCTATTTTGGTTCAGTATAGATAAACCTTTTTGAAAGGCTTTTGGTGTTTTTGAGAATTGAACAGTTCCTCCTTCAGAAAAGATTTCTGACTTTACCTTATTGAAAACTGTTGTTTTTGAGAAGAGGCATAAGACAGTTATTAATCACTGGTGCGGTTATCTTCATGTATCCTATTACAGTAATTCCCAAAAACCCTCTACTGAGAACCCTTTCGAGGATGATGTTCTCACCCCCCTACATTTTTCCCCTTTCAGGATATGGGCGCAGAAGTTACGAAGAGTTTATTTAGTTGTTGTTGAGAACTCTGTATTGCTTTAGTATATTTTGTACCCTCGCCTTTATCTTGATATGTTCTGTAAGAGGGATAGGAATTGTATTGGATAATGCTTGTAATATTATCTATGTATATAAGTGTATATATGTATGTACTCTTTATGAGTTTTTGTAAGTTGTATGGTATTTATGGATGTATGATATTGGATGAAAGTAATTTTGGATCGGTATTGCGGTTTAAAGATTTAAACAGGCTCATATTTTAGTATTAAATAGTATAAAAGTCGTCGTAATGCCCGAGCTATCAGAGTCGCGCAGCCGGAAGTGTGAACTTTGGTAGTTAGGGTGTTACATTATGGTATCAGAACAGTCCTTCCTGTAGAGCTTGAGGAATGGACCGACTATGCTTCAATTGCATACTCTGAGCGTTTGTCATGTATTAGGTCTTGTCGAATGATGAGAATTAGAGCTTTATGCACATGACGGTCTATTGATTAACGCTGTTAGTCTTGCATTACAAAATTCTTGGTATTAAGTTTGGCCGGCTTAATACTAGTGAATTATGTATATGAAAGCACTGATGGGTTATCATAGATGATATACGAGTTTTGAGCAAAGTGAATCGCGGGTTTTGGGAACGTTGGAAACTATTTCTCGAGGCTATTCAGTTGTGTGTCTTGAATTCTGTTCGGTCGACCTGTTCTTTCGTATCCTAATTTGTAGTTCTTGTTTGCTAATCTTTTTGAAAAGAAGTTTGATTTTTCAACTCTATTCCTCTATTCATATGCATTCTTGTTTGATTTTAATTGCATATGCTTGTTTGGAATCCTTGTTGCATCTATTTTCCTCTGTTTGAGTTCTTCTTGATTCAGGTATTTTTTTTTTATATAGCTTTGAACTTGTCTTAATGTGCTGTGCCTTTTAACTCCGGGTTCTGAGTCTATTCTTTGAGAAATTGTTGATTCCGTTTTTCTCTTACTTGACAGTGATCACAGCCAATTTTGAGATTTTATAAATTGCTGTTTATTAGATATATACTTTTCTATATATGAAACGTTGAGGTTACTTATACAGTTTAACAACTATTTCTTTCTAATACCTCGCCTGTACTTTTACTGGTTTACGGAATTACACTTACTTTAAAAGTAAATTGACTTTCTAGTAATTCTACTATAGCTCCAGTGCACATCTTCATTTGATTATGTATATGGGTATTTTTCAGAATTTCGGAAAGAAATGGATTCTTCGCTTTTATTCCGGTTGACTTTCGTTGATAAACTTTACCTAAATTTTTTTTTTTTTTGGCTTGAGTTTGGTTTATCATACTACATGGTTTATGCCATTATTCTTTTGAAAATGTTGGACTCATGGCTTTTTTTTTTCTTATGAGCGAACTCGTTCCTTCTTAAGCTTATCATCTCTATGAATGTCATACGTGATTCTGTTTTTAACTATACATCTACCTTTTGGGAGCACTACAATCAATCTCAGCTTTCTTTCTCTGGTGAATCTCATTCTTATGAGTTAGTTTGATTCGTTTCAAAATAGTGCATCGTTTAATCTCTCATTATCTCTACAAGAGTTTTAGTCAAAGATTCATCCTTGAGAAATTACTAATGATTGAGTTGTCTTTTCCTATGACTTTTGTATTCTTTTGAATCAATTGAAAGCTTGTTTGATGTTTCATGCCTAGTGAACCTTGTTTGAACTATCTTGGTTTAAGATCCTTTCTTGCATGGCTTGACTTCTTTTTAGTACATCTTAAACTTCTTGAATGTTCTTCTGAGATTGTGATTTTAAGAACACTTTTGGAGTCTTGTTTTGAACTTTTTAAAGAAGTTTTGAATTCTCTTGTAAGAAGTTTTAAACGGAATTTATTTTCTGTTGCTTGATTCAGATTGAAACCATTGTTCAATTTTGATGAAGTTAATTTAAAAATCGGCATGCGTTATTTTAAATGAGGCTTTGGAGAACTTCCTTGTTTAGTGGAAATCGGTTCGTTTGTAACGCACCACTTATTTCCTTTACCAAATTGTAAGCAAATTTTTACTTCTGAGTTTTTTTTTCTAAAAAGAGTTTAACTTCCTCTTTCGTACTTGCTATAAATGTTATACATGCTTGTTTGAATATGAAATTTTGAGAATTTTGAACAAGCATTTGATTACTTCCGAGTTTTTATGAACTGCTTTTGGTTAAGTTGTACATCTAATTATCTTTCTAAGATATTTGAGGAAATATTTTAGCTCTTAGCCAAAGTTGTGTGCATTTGTTTTTGGAACTCTACAAAATCTACTTCAACATGAAATTGTATTGAAGTAAAGCCACATTTATGCTTTTGTTACTCTCTTGAAGAATATTTGTTGTTTAACTTTTCTTTTAGACTGCGAGGTGATTTTCCTGCAAGTTTTCGATTCTTTTAAGAACAATGTATTCAGAAGTATTTTTAATCATGCTCTTGAGTTTTGTGAGCTTTGCCTTGGGTTTGAGATATTCTCTTTTGTGAACCTCATACTTCTTCGACTCAGCTTGAATTTGTCCAAACTGATGCAATAATTTTCTTCTTATTGATCCTATTGAACTTCTTCGATCAAAGGGTCATCTTTAAAGTTGTCAATTGAGTTGAGTCTAGCAAACTTCATTGCTTGAGAGTCCTTGTTTATCTGGATCTAGATACATTCTCCCAAATCTTTGAGTACTATCCTTGACATTTGACTCTCCTTTCTAAAGTCTTGTATCCTTCTGAGTAGACTCGAGAATTATTTTGATATCACGTGCGACTTGTAGACGTAGTAACGCGATGTGTTAGTTCTTTAAGACGTGATATGTGTATACGGAAGTTGAAGCGGTAGGTGTGCAACGTTATGAGTTGTGGGTGTTTTGTTCCTTGCGGACGGGTTTGCGGTTGTAAGGCTTGTGATCGAGTATGGGGATTGTAAAGTGCTTGATGGAGTTGGAAAGTTGAAACTTTGAGGTTGATATGAGATTAGTGTGTGGATGTTAAGCACGTCATTTTAACCCCATCCTATTTTATAGCCTTGATGCTTTGCCCTACTATCGTATGATTGACCCATGTTATCTTTTGCATTGAGCCTACCTTGTAACGTTTGCTTTGCAATCACACTCCTACCTTTGCACCCTTATGCATATGACAATCAAAGAATTTGACAATTGTATATATGATTATATTGTGAGATATTTTTGCTTCTTCCTTAAATGTGTTCAAGGGTGAACTGTTATGGAATTTCTTTCATTTTGTATCAATTTTCGAGGGCGAAAATTTTTATAAGGTGGGTAGGATGTAAGACCCAGAACTTTTGAAAAGTCTTATTATGATCAAGTCTCAAATCATATAGTTATTTATAGCCTTAATTTCAGAGATTATTTTATTAAAGATAATTAAGGCAAGTTTTGATTTATTGAACTTGAGATAAGTTATGATTATTATCCAATTTTATAATTATTGGATTATTTTCTATATTTAAGGTATAAGGCTGGTAGTTATGAAATAATAAGGATTTTATATGATTTGGATTAGATAAGTAATATTTTAAATATTAATATTGCTATTTTGGAAAAATGAAGAAATTAAGTATATTATTTCTAATTATTTGATTTGGGCATTTTATTGAAAGTAATTTGTAAAAATTGATGAGCAAATAGTATTTTCTATATACATCTAGTGTTGGATTTAATTTGGGTTTCAATTACCATATTATTCCCAATTTTATGTGAAATTACCACAATGCCCTTAACCCTAATTTTCAAAATAAAACCCTAAAACCCTAACCCGATTACCCAGTTTCCCCATCAGCAACACACTCTCCCCCTTTCTCCAATTCGGTGCACAGCAGCAGCAATGTTTCCCCTCCCTGAACCAGCAGCAGAAGCTGCTACCCCTCTAACCTAAACGTACACAGCTTCCCTTCTTGAACAAAGGAAAAGAACGAAGCAGAGAGGGAAAGGGCTTGGCGCCGCCGGCTGGGTACTGCCGCCGTGGCCGACGGACTGCCGCACACGAAGAGTGTCGTTCGTCCCTGCCCAGTCGCAGTTCTTCCATCCGGCACTCAGTCTCGTCGCCTGAGGAGAATCGCGAAGGTGAGAGAGGACTCGCGCCGCCTCCGCCACTGTTGATCCATCGAAGCTGGCGCGAGAGAAGAGGAGAAAAGGCGCTGTCTTACGCTGTCGCCACCTCATCTGGGCGCCGTTGCTGCAAGCTCACGTTGCCGCGTCGCCATGTCATCATCACACCATGGATCTTCTCTGTTCGCGACCTGAGCTAAGGGAGAAGAGATGAACGCGACAGGGATGGGCGAGTGAGCCACGCCGTCGACAGTCCTGCTTGTTCTGTCGCCGGGAAACTCGTCGCTGTTGGGGTCTCACCGCCGTCATTCCTGCTGTGGCTGGTGTCGCGCCGGAGAACCATCATCGCGGGTTGGGGCTAACCCTTTTTGCTGCCGTTTCATCGTTGCTGCGGCTGAGTTGCGGCCGTTGGATCTAATCGGAGAGGTAGGCGGTAACGGTGGTGGATGTTGGTGCTGGTTAGCGCCGTCACTGCAGCTGGCTGTTCGAGCTGCTCCGCCGTCTCTGCCGCCGGAGAATGTAGCTCAGTCGCCGGAGAACTCTGTCGGTAAGGGTTTTAATTTGTTGTTTCGGTCATTTTGGATCTTGATAAGGTTTTGATGCTGCGTGGTTTCTATAGTTGATCCACCAGAGCTTCTGGCCGCCGCCGGAGCTGTTGCCGGGGCCGGTTCAAAATCGCAGCTGCTTCGTGTTGAAATTCCGGTAAGAAATTATGTTTCAAAAGCCCTACGTTAGTGTCCCGTACGTGTATTAAAGCCTTTACGGTATTAATGTTCCTAGAGTTAGTAACTGAGGTTGCTTGTTGTAATTTAGAGCTGTTTATGCTGCTGCGAAAATGTGTGGGGCTGTGCTTTGAAGCTGCCTTTGATTTTGAGTTGAGGTGAAAAGAACTTATGAGGCGCTTGGATTATGGAATTGCGTTTTGAGGTAGGGGCGCTTTCCAAAAACTATATTTCTATATGTTGGAATTATTACATATGGATACTGATGTGAGAAAATGTGTATTTGGTGATTGTATCGGCCTTATGTATTATTTGATTGACTCGAATGTTTATGAATGTTGGTTTGGCTGAGTTGTTGTGCGGCTTTGTGAAATGTAATGTTTTGAAGCTGATTCTTTAAATATTTGAAATCTGAGTTTAATCCGTTGAGGATTGATTTGAATTGAATTGATTATTTTGATGATGTGAAAGATAGAATACCCTTGAAATTCAGCCTGGGTTGCTTTAATTGATTTGGTTTTGATAAATTATTTATTGCTGAACTGATTCTTTAAAGCTTTGGAAATGAGTTAAATCGGTTGATATTGAGTTGACTTTGAAATGGTTTTCTCGAGATATGCCACTGAGGCGACTGTTGGAATTTAGCTTGCTTTGAATTGGTTTCTGGTTTTGAGCTGTTGAAAAGGAATGAGAAACGGTTTAGTTGGGACCCGAACCGGGTGGCAAGAGTCCAAGTTTTAGGGGAGGTGCTGCCGAAATTTCTGCAAAATCCTAGTCATGTTTGAAAAGTTATTTAAAAAGGGCTGGATTTGAGAAATTGTATTAATTAATTTATTAAGAGAATATTTATGTTTTCAAGCTTAATTTATTTAATGAACTTTATGCGTTGAGTTCGGCTTATTTAGAAACGAACTATTTATACAGTTTGAATCACTGAAGGAAAGAATGATGCTCTAATATTGATTTCAATATAAAAAGGAGCTTTTAGTGATTTTAAAGGAATTTAGACTTTTGATTGAGTAATCAAGTTTGAGGCATTTTGGAAGAGTTAGAAAAATGGGTTCCAAAAAGAAACCTGAAAGTGGTTTGATTCAAATGAACCGGTTCCGTTTCAAATGAGTTGATTTTTGGACCGGGTTGGAACTTGTGATTTTGTATGATCGGTTTCATAATAAATTCAGTTTTATTTACTTGAACCGAGAATCTATGATTTTAAAAGTTTCAATGAATTTTAAGGAATTTATATAAGTTGACATTCCCTAAAGACTTGGGACTCTGGCAAGAAACTTTTGTTATAAAATCCCATTGTTGGATGGGTGATTTTGAATGTTCCCAAAAAGAATCTTTAACTTTCCATGGTTTTGGAAGTTTTGGAAAGAGAATGCCGAGAGTGGCTTTGTTTTAAAAAGGGAACTCACTTTGAGTAAATTTGGCTTATGAGCCTGAGATGATTTGAGAAATGAGATCTTTAAAGCCAAGGCTAAAAAGAGTTGAAATTTGATTTCAAAGTGAAATGGCTTGAGAAAAGTGATTTATGGCTTAAATGCCAGTTTTATGAATTTGATGATGTTGAATGGTGGAAGTGTTGTTTTGTTGTGAGCCGGAATGGCCGTGTATGCTATTGAACTATGGCTGATTGCCGAATGAGTTGTGAGCCGTATGGCTGATTATGAATTATGAACTTAAGCCGAATGGCTATATTTATTGATAAATTGGCTGGTTCTGGATTGAACCGTGAGCCGGATGGCTGAGATGGATGGCGATCCATGGTTGAGTATAAATGCATGTATGCAATCGAATAAATTGTGAATTTAAGCCGGATGGCTGAGATGAATGTTGTATGCGAGTATGCTTGTGTTTTCTCTCTGGTTGTAAGGGTGACAGGGCACCGATACCCTCTAATGGCGACAGGGCGCAGATACCCTCTAATGGCGACAGGGCGCAGATACCCTCTAATGATAATAAAGCGCAACAGAGAGACTGTGTCCGGGTTAGCTACCGGACACGTCGGGTTGGCTTAGTAACCGACAGATGATATCATCAGCCACTAGGGACAGGCATGCATCATATGCTTTTGTGTGACATTGGTTGGGTGTGCATATTATACTTGGTTTGCCTATGTGATTAATTGCTAACTGTTCTACGTGTAATAACTATTTGTTTGTGCTTGAACTTCCTATCTGTGTTTGCATCTGGGACTCTGTTGGATTGTGGTGATTTGGTTGATGGTTGGATTGTTTGGGCCTAGGGCCGTGGTTGGATTGAGATGGACCGATGGTTGATTTCGGTTTTGTGTTTCTGATTTGGAAAAATATGAAAGGCTATTTTGGTTCAGTATAGATAAACCTTTTTGAAAGGCTTTTGGTGTTTTTGAGAATTGAACGGTTCCTCCTTCACAAAAGATTTCCGACTTTACCTTATTGAAAACTGTTGTTTTTGAAAAGAGGCATAAGACAGTTATTAATCACTGGTGCCGTTATCTTCATGTATCCTATTACAGTAATTCCCAAAAACCCTCTACTGAGAACCCTTTCGAGGATGATGTTCTCACCCCCCTACATTTTTCCCCTTTCAGGATACGGGCGCAGAAGTTACGAAGAGTTTATTTAGTTGTTGTTGAGAACTCTGTATTGCTTTAGTATATTTTGTACCCTCGCCTTTATCTTGATATGTTCTGTAAGAGGGATAGGAATTGTATTGGATAATGCTTGTAATATTATCTATGTATATAAGTGTATATATGTATGTACTCTTTATGAGTTTTTGTAAGTTGTATGGTATTTATGGATGTATGATATTGGATGAAAGTATTTTTGGATCGGTATTGCGGTTTAAAGATTTAAACAGGCTCATATTTTAGTATTAAATAGTATAAAAGTCGTCGTAATGCCCGAGCTATCAGAGTCGCGCAGCCGGAAGTGTGAACTTTGGTAGTTAGGGTGTTACACTTTTCAGTTCTTGACTGAATTCTTGCATATCTGTGATACTGTTAAGACTAATGGAGTAGATCCTGAAGTCTACAGGCTCATGCTTTTCCCATTTGCGGTAAGAGACAGAGCTAGAATCTGGTTGGACTTTCAACCCAGAGATAGCCTGAACTCTTGGGATAAGCTGGTCACGGCTTTCTTAGCCAAGTTCTTTCCTCCTCAAAAGCTGAGCAAGCTTAGAGTGGATGTTCAAACCTTCAGACAGAAAGAAGGTGAATCCCTCTATGAAGCTTGGAAAAGATACAAACAGTTGACCAAAAAGTGTCCTTCTGACATGCTTTCAGAATGGCCCATCCTGGATATATTCTATGATGGTCTGTCTGAGTTATCAAAGATGTCATTGGATACTTCTGCAGGTGGATCTATTCACCTAAAGAAAATGCCTGCAGAAGCTCAAGAACTCATTGACATGGTTGCAAATAATCAGTTCATGTACACTTCTGAAAGGAATCCTGTGAATAATGGGACGCCTATGAAGAAGGGAGTTCTTGAAATTGATACTCTGAATGCCATATTGGCTCAGAATAAATTATTGACTCAGCAAGTCAATATGATTTCTCAGAGTCTGAATGGAATGCAAGTTGCATCCAACAGTACTCAAGAGGCTTCTCCTGAAGAAGAAGCTATGATACTGAGAACCCTGTAATAGCAGAGGTGAATTACTTAGGTGAACCTTATGGAAACACCTATAATCCATCATGGAGAAATCATCTAAATCTCTCATGGAAGGATCAAAGGCCTCAACAAGGCTTTAATAATGGCGGAAGAAACAGGTTTAACAATAATAAACCTTTTCCATCATCGACTCAGCAACAGACAGAGAATTCTGAGCAGAATCCATCTAGCTTAGCAAATTTAGTCTCTGATCTATCTAAGGCCACTGTGAGTTTCATGAATGAAACAAGGTCTTCCATTAGAAATTTGGAAGCACAAGTGGGCCAGCTGAATAAAAGGATCACTGAAATCCCTCCTAGTACTCTCCCAAGCAATACAGAAGAGAATCCAAAAGGAGAGTGCAAGGCCATTGACATAAGCACCATGGCCGAACCTGTAAGGGAAGGAGAGGACATGAATCCCAAGGGGGAAGACCTCCTGGGACGTCCAGTGATCAATAAGGAGTTTCCCTCTGAGGAACCAAAGGAATCTGAGACTCATCTAGAGACCATAGAGATTCTATTGAACCTCCTTATGCCATTCATGAGCTCTGATGAGTATTCCTCTTCTGAAGAGAATGAGGATGTTACTGAAGAGCAAACTGCCAAGTTTCTTGGTGCAATCATGAAGCTGAATGCCAAATTATTTGGCATTGATACTTGGGAAGATGAACCTCCCTTGTTCACCAATGAACTAAGTGATCTGGACCAACTGACATTGCCTCAGAAGAAACAGGATCCTGGAAAGTTCATATTACCTTGTACCATAGGCACCCTAATCTTTAAGGCTCTGTGTGACCTTGGTTCAGGGATAAACCTCATGCCCCTCTCTGTAATAGAGAAACTAGAAATCTATGGGGTGCAAGCTGCTAGAATCTCATTAGAGATGGCAGATAATTCAAGAAAACAGGCTTATGGACAAGTAGAGGACGTGTTAGTAAAGGTTGAAGGCCTTTACATCCCTGCTGATTTCATAGTCCTGGATACTGGAAAGGAAGAGGATGAATCCATCATCCTAGGAAGACCTTTCCTAGCCACAGCAAGAGCTGTGATTGATGTGGACAGAGGAGAATTGATCCTTCAATTAAATAAGGACAACCTTGTGTTTACAACTCAAGGATCTCTCTCTGCATCCATGGAGAGGAAGCAGAAAAAGCTTCTCTCAAAGCAGAGTCAACCAAAGCCCCCACAGTCAAACTCTAAGTTTGGTGTTGGGAGGCCACAACCAAACTCTAAGTTTGGTGTCAAACCCCCATATCCAAACTCTAAGTTTGGTGTTGGGAGGTCTCAACAAAGTTCTGCACATCTGTGTGGCTCCATGAGAGCCCACTGTCAAGCTATTGACATTAAAGAAGCGC
Organism: Arachis hypogaea; assembly: GCF_003086295.3. Classification (NCBI taxonomy): domain Eukaryota; kingdom Viridiplantae; phylum Streptophyta; class Magnoliopsida; order Fabales; family Fabaceae; genus Arachis; species Arachis hypogaea. Next base: position 71,227,382 of record NC_092055.1, read on the forward strand.
TTGTTGGGAGGCAACCCAATTTCTATTTATCTAACTATATTTTTCTTAGTTATATGTCTTTATAGGTTCATGATCATGAGGAGTCACAAAATAAATATAAAAATTGAAAACAGAATCAAAAACAGCAGAAGAAAAATCACACCCTGGAGGAAGCATCTGCCTGGCGTTCAACGCTAGAACAGAGCATGGTTCTGGCGCTGAACGCCCAAAATGGGCATCATCTGGGCGCTGAACGCCAAAATTGCACCCTGGAGAGGAGCTGGCGCTGAACGCCCAGAACAAGCATGGTTCTGGCGTTCAACGCTAGAAATGGGCAACAAATGGGCGTTGAACGCCCAAAATGGGCACCAACCTGGCGCTGAACGCCCAGAGTTGTGTGCAAGGGCATTTTGCATGCCTAAATTGGTGCAGGGATGTAAATGCCTTGACACCTCAAGATCTGTGGACCTCACAGGATCATCTCAGGATCTGTGGACCCCACAGGATCCCCACCTTCCTTCCTCATAATCCTAGTTTTTTTTTCCACATCTTCTTCTTCATCTATCCCTTATTCTTTTGCTCGAGGGCGAGCAACATTCTAAGTTTGGTGTGGTAAAACAATTATGTAAAGGATCTATAGCTCAGTGGTAGAACATGTGGCTGCAAATCAAGAGATCCCTGAGATACCTCAGGGGATGCACTTCCCTCCACATAGTTATTAGAAGCAACTGAGGATAGAAATACCAAAAATCACTAGGAATCAAGCCACAAAGGCAAGGAAGAGACATAGAAGAGCTCAAGAACATCATTGGTTCCTCAAGAAGGAAACGCCATCATCACTAAGGTGGACTCATTCCTTGTTCTTACTTTCTCTGTTTTTCGTTTTCTATGTTAAGTGCTTATCCATGTTTGTGTCTTCATTACATGGTCATTAGTAGTTAGTAAACATGTCTTAAAAGTTATGAATGTCCTATGAATCCATCACCTCTCTTAAATGAAAAATGTTTTAATTCAAAAGAACAAGAAGTACATGAGTTTCGAATTCATCCTTGAACTTAGTTTAATTATATTGATGTGGTGACAATGCTTCTTGTTTTCTGAATGTATGCTTGAACAGTGCATATGTCTTTTGAAGTTGTTGTTTAAGAATGTTAAATATATTGGCTCTTGAAAGAATGATGACTAGGAGACATGTTATTTGATAATCTGAAAAATCATAAAAATGATTCTTGAAGCAAGAAAAAGCAGCAAAGAACAAAGCTTGCAAAAAAAAAGGCGAAAAAAATAGAAAGAAAAAGAAAAAGCAAGCAGAAAAAGCCAAAGCTCTTAAAACCAAGAGGCAAGAGCAAAAAACCAATAACCCTTAAAACCAAAAGGCAAGGGCAAATAAAAAGGATCCCAAGGCTTTGAGCATCAGTGGATAGGAGGGCCTAAAGGAATAAAATCCTGGTTTAAGCGGCTAAACCAAGCTGTCCCTAACCATGTGCTTGTGGCGTGTAGGTGTCAAGTGAAAACTTGAGACTGAGCGGTTAAAGTCAAGGTCCAAAGCAAAAAAAAGAGTGTGCTTAAGAACCCTGGACACCTCTAATTGGGGACTTTAGCAAAGCTGAGTCACAATCTGAAAAGGTTCACCCAATTATGTGTCTGTGGCATTTATGTATCCGGTGGTAATACTGGAAAACAAAGTGCTTAGGGCCACGGCCAAGACTCATAAAGAAGCTGTGTTCAAGAATTATCATACTGAACTAGGAGAGTCAATAACACTATCTGAACTCTGAGTTCCTATAGAAGCCAATCATTCTGAACTTCAATGGATAAAGTGAGATGCCAAAACTATTCAAGAGGCAAAAAGCTATAAGTCCCGCTCATATGATTGAAGCTATGTTTCATTGATAGTTTGGAATTTATAGTATATTCTCTTCTTTTTATCCTATTTGATTTTCAGTTGCTTGGGGACAAGCAACAATTTAAGTTTGGTGTTGTGATGAGCGTATAATTTATACGCTTTTTGACATTGTTTTTAGTATGATCTAGTTACTTTTAGGGATGTTTTCATTAGTTTTCATGTTAAATTCACATTTCTGGACTTTACTATGAGTTTGTGTGTTTTTCTGTGCTTTCAGGTATTTTCTGGCTGAAATTGAGGGACTTGAGCAAAAATCAGATTCAGAGGTTGAAGAAGGACTGCTGATGCTGTTGGATTCTAACCTCCCTGCACTCAAAGTGGATTTTCTGAAGCTACAAAACTCAAAATGGCGCACTTCCAATTGGGTTGGAAAGTAGACATCCAGGGCTTTCCAGCAATGTATAATAGTCCATACTTTGCCCAAGTTCAGATGACGCAAACAGGAGTTCAACGCCAGCTCTCTGCCCAATTCTGGCGTCCAGCGCCAGAAACAAGTTGCAAAGTGGAGTTCAACGCCCAAACTGGCACCAAAACTGGCGTTCAACTCCAGGAATGACCTCTACACGTGTAACACTCAAGCTCAGCCCAAGCACACACCAAGTGGGCCCCGGAAGTGGATTTATGCATCAATTACTTACTTCTGTAAACCCTAGTGACTAGTTTATTATAAATAGAACTTTTTATCATTGTATTCACAGTCTTGGTTACTCCGGTTCCCCTCTGGGGCCGAGACCAATGAACTTCATTATCACTTATGTATTTTCAATGGTAGAGTTTCTACACTCCATAGATTAAGGTGTGGAGCTCTGCTGTTCCTCAAAGATTAATGCAAAGTACTACTGTTTTCTATTCAATTCATCTTATTTCGCTTCCAAGATATTCATTTGCACTTCAATCTGAATGTGATGAACGTGACAATCATCATCATTCCCTATGAATGCGTGCCTGACAACCACTTCCGTTCTATATTAGATTGAATGAGTATCTCTTAGATCTCTTAATTGGAATCTTCGTGGTGTAAGCTAGAATGATGGCGACATTCAAGAGAATCCGGAAAGTCTAAACCTTGTCTGTGGTATTCCGAGTAGGATTCAATGATTGAATGACTGTGACGAGCTTCAAACTCGCGATTGCTGGGCGTAGTGACAGACGCAAAAGGATAGTAAATCCTATTCCAGCATGATCGAGAACCGACAGATGAATAGCCGTGCCGTGACAGGGTGCGTTGACCATTTTCACTAAGAGGATAGGATGTAACCATTGACAAGGGTGATGCCTCCAGACGATTAGCCGTGCCGTGACAGGGCATTTGGATCATTTTTCCGAGAGAAGACCGAAAGTAGCCATTGACAATGGTAATGCATTACATAAAGCCAGCCATGGAAAGGAGTAAGACTGATTGGATGAAGATAGCAGGAAAGCAGAGGTTCAGTGGAACGAAAAGAATCTCTATTCGCTTATCTGAAATTCTCACCAATGATTTACATAAGTATTTCTATCCCTATTTTATTATATTATTTTCAAAAACCCCATTACTATTTTATATCCGCCTGACTGAGATTTACAAGGTGACCATAGCTTGCTTCATACCAACAATCTCCGTGGGATTCGACCCTTACTCACGTAAGGTATTACTTGGACGACCCAGCGCACTTGCTGGTTAGTTGTGCGAAGTTGTGAACCATGGTATTAGCATCATGTTTTTGGCGCCATTACCAGGGAAAGAAAGAGCGATGAATTTTACATAATCAAAGTGTAATCACAATTTCTGCGCACCAGACAGACAGGAGCGGGATCTCCGGATTTGCAGCCTCTATCTGGGGCATAACCTCCTGATGCGGGGCAGCCTGCTCTGTGGCTACCTGCTGATGAGTCTCCGCCTGGGAATGAGGCTCCTCCTCGTGCTCATCCTCCTCCTCGTGCTCATCCTCTGATGGCTCTGAAGGGGTGTCGGGCTCGGAGGGGAGTTATATTTTTGAATCCACGCGGCCGCATGGGGCACGCGGTCGCGTGGTTGGGACGAGAATGGGAGTGACGCGATCGCGTGGGGTGCGCGATCGCATGAGAGGGGGAAAGAAGGGTGACGCGATCGCATGGGTCGCGCGATCGCGTCGCTGGAAGTCGTGCGAAACGCACGACTCCAGCGCCGTTTTAGCGCAACTCTCTGTCTCCTTTTGGGGCGATGTGCAATCCATGCGACACGATCGCGTCGCTCACGCGGCCGTGTGGGATTGGTATTGGGTACGTGACGCGATCGCATGGGGCATGCGATCGCGTGGGCCAATTTGTGCGAAACGCACAAGGGCCGCACGATTCCAGCCCAACTTTCTGTTTGTTGGATCCTTATGCCGATATATATATCACGCGGCCGCGTGGGTCACGCGGTCGCATGGGTGGTGTTTTTCGCGATATGACGTGATTGCATGGGGCACGCGGTCGCGTCGTGCAACCTTCTTTTTTTTTATATGCATGAAAAATGCAGAATGCAATGACTATCATGAATGCTTATGCATGATTCCATGTTTAATAAATAAAAGGAAAAATTAAAGCAATTAACAAGAAATAAATTGAAAAAGAAGCGACCATACCATGGTGGGTTGTCTCCCACCTAGCACTTTTAGTTAAAGTCCTTAAGTTGGACATTGGAAGAGTATCCTATTATGGTGGCTTGTGTTTAAATTTGTCCAAAAATCTCCACCAGTAATTGGAATGCCAATAGCCTCCGGGGTCCCAAACTAGGCATGTAAAGCTTCTGCGCAGCTTTAAACAGATATCCAGCCTCCCGGGATGACGAATGTCAGAACATAATCCATGATCCCAAGCTGTGTTTTTTAGATCCGCCTTCATTTTGATTTGTAAGTTTCCATTCGGGCGGGTTAAAGAATAGAATCTCACCGTGGTGACCAAACGTTCTCCGTGATCCATGCAATTGAGCACGATACCAATCCGTGTACTTCGGGGTGAAGCGTGGAACCTTATTGAACCTGGTGCACCAGCTCTGAATACGAGCCATTTCCCTCTTACTCTTAAAGCCGCAGAGAGCTCTAAGCTGGCCATCTGTTTCAAGCAAACCATATTCAAGTGAATAAGTAAAATTATAAGTTAAGGATTGTACCCACTTGAAGCTTGTATTGGGTGGTAATGGCCTTGGGATAGGTGTTTTTGGTGGTTCTGCGAGTTCCGTGTCCTTGTGCTCTTCTGTGAATTCTTCCACTTCCTTGCAAAGATCTTCAATTGTATCTGTATTCTGGTCAAAGTATTCTATGTCTTCCTTATCACTCGAGTCATAGATTGGAGGTTGAGAGAAATCTACCTCCGCATCATCTTCATATTCACTTGGGGAAGATTCTTCGATCTCAGAGAATTCACTTGCGGACGCAAGTTCATCACTAGGAGCACTAGACTTGTGACTATTATTATCAAGGAAATTTGCTTCTTGGATTATTCCGTCTGATTCTTCGTAAACGACTTGCCTTGGAGATTGTATGGTATCCTCCTTAGCATCAACTGTAGTGTCTTGGACGGAGTTTTCCTCAATTCTGTATTCCCAAGGAAGTTCAGCATCGCCTAGATCTTCAACCAACTCTTCTTTTTGAACAATGACAGCTTCTTCCACTTGTTCTAGTACGAATTCATTTTCTGTCTTGTCCACTGGAGTCTCTAGTATTTCTTTCATGCTACGCTCTTCATTGGGCTGTCCACATGGAGCTGTGGTTGATCCTTGTATATTTGAGCGCCTAGTGGCCCATTGAATTAGTGCTTGCTCCAGTTGTTAAATGGTTGTTTGAAATTTAATCATTGTTTCTTTCAGGCGATCCTTTGCTTCGCGGTTTGCCAGACTTGGACATGATACAAAGGAAAGTGGTGATGATTGGGAACGATTGGATTGGTATTGGGGTAAGGAAGGATCATATGATGGCAAATGGTGAAGAAAAGCTTGTGAGTGTGGTGGTTCGAGGTTATGTTGAAAGGATGGTTCATATGCACGGGGTGGGGCTTGTTGGTAGTTACAAGGTTGTCCACTATGTCTTACAGCTGGGTATGCACGGTAGAATGGTCTTTGTCCAGGATATCTCGGAGGGTGTTGCTGCCTAAAGGGTTGATTAGATCCTCTTGGCTCCATCCATCCTTGATTGGTCTGACCTTGATGCACATTCCTGCTATAACCTCTATTTTCTTTAACAATATTAGAACCAAACTCAAAGCGAGAAGGGTGAGAGTTCATAGTAGCAAATAAAGAGAAAAAGGAAAAACAACAATAATTAAACAAGCAAAAGAAAAATATTTACAATAACCAATAATAAGGCACACGTTAGCAGTTCCCCGGCAACGGCGCCATTTTGAAAGAGCAGAAGATTGATGGTTTAGAGGTTATAAAAACTCTCGTTGTGAGTATAGTTACTAAACCAAGCAATCAACCTTTCTTACAAACGTGTTGGGTGTCACAAGTAACAAACCCCTTTAAAAATTGTTAACCAAGTATTCAAACCTCGGGTCGTCTTCTCAAGGAACTGTGAGGAAGTATGTTCTTATTATTGGCTATAAAGGTTGTAATCGGGGTTTAGAAGGTGAGAAGCAAGTAATTTAAATGACGAGTGAATTAAATGGCAAGTAAAAATAAATAATGACTGTAAAACAACTTTTGGCAAGATAAGGGAAATTAGAAGTCCAACTTAGTTATCCTTCTCAACAATAATGAAAGTTGTACCTTAATTCCACTTGGTCAACCTTTACCAGAGCAAAGGAAAGTTAAGGGACTAATTAAATTGACCTTTGAATCCTAATTATTTCCTAAGAAAAGGTTGGGATTAATTAAGTTCAACTCAATTAGCAAGGTAACGATTATCAATTATATTGAGTTTAATAACTGTTGAGTTACTGAATTCTAAACCAAAACCAAAAGTGGAAAAAGTAAATTGCTGAAATAATAAAAGTGTCCTTAGATGGGAAGCAATGGCAACTTAAATCAAAGAGAACAATCATAAACTGAAAATACATCAAATTATCATTACACTACAAGAAAATACGCTTTTTGCCACGCTTTAAAAGCGTGCCGAAAAGTGCAAAAAAGCGTGCCGATAGCTTTTCGCCACGCTTTTTGAGCTATCGGCACGCTTTTGAAAGGGTCACATCTGCCAGCGTGCCGGTTGCTCTATCGCCACGCTTTTCTGGATCTATCGGCACGCTTTTTTTGTTGGCACGCTTTCTTTTCTTGCCACGCTTAAAAGCGTGGCCATAGGTTTTAACCTTTCGGTACGTTTTATAAGCGTACCGAAAATGCACGTATCGCCACGCTTTTAAAACGTCCCAGAATGTATGCTTTGGGTACTCTTTAAAAGAGTACCAATAGGGGAAGATATGGCTACACTTTTTAAACGTGCCAATAGGGTAAACGTATGAGGATATGGGCACGCTTATAAAACGTCCCAGTAGATGAGGATACGCTTTTAAAGCGTGCCGATTGCGAAGTTATGGCCACGCTTATTAAGTGTGCTTGTTGAGCCCAAAATTAAGGTATAGCCACCCTTTTTAAGCGTGCCCATAAGTTTGGTCAGAATTTTTTTTTTTATTAATCTTCCTAATATTTCGTGCAAAATTCATATAAAATTTTAAAATTATAGACAAAAATAAAATTATATATATTGAACTAATCCAACAAATATAAACTTTCCCATAAAAAAGACATACATATAAAATTGTCACCATAAAAGTAGGTTTTGATGACAAAGTACCAAAAAATAGTCATAACAAGTAAATAAGAATTGTCATTCCAACAAGTGTCACATATCTACTTCTATATACTTAGTTACAAAATATCAAATTTCATGAGTAGTGTGATCATCCATTATGAGCTCCATTGTTTTTATCACTGCCCTGCAGAATTTTAAATAATCTTGTGTTAGTACATGTTATAAAATCGACTTCAATTAAGTCCAACAAATCCAATTCCAAATCCAAATTGATTAAACATGAAAATGGCAAAGCAACTTTAATTAGATCCCACAACATTGCATATTCAGCCATTAGAACAAAAAACACATATCAAACACAAAAGAAATAGTCCCCTATACATGGTCACAAAAGGAGCTGTTCACACAAATTTCAAATTATTGGAGCAGAGGAACAAACATTTACATGAGTAAAAAATTTTCAGAATTCTGGTTACATTTTGTTTTTTATTATTATCCATTAGCAGATTTGGTGTGTGGAGTCAAAATTGAGTAAGCTAGAAATGAAAGAGGCAAGGAATAACAAGCAAGTCGGAAGAGAAGAGATGGTGTAAAGTGGAGTCGCAGGTAACAAGTAATTAAAAGCTAAAAAGAATGCTACAATTCACAAGTGCATCATCATCATGCAATTGGTTTAGCTGAATGGTAAGCAACCCATCTATAACTAAAATCCATATTCCTTTTCCCTAATTAATGCTACACTACCTCAGGATAGTAGTAATTAAATTTAAATGACAAGAAAGAAAAGGGAAAAACTGAGCAAGAGAAAATGACAAAGGAGAATATATGGTCAAAACTCAATAAAAAAAGGGTTGTGGGCATGTTAGAGCGCTTTATTCCCAACCGCAATCAACGGCTTCCGCCGAAAATGAGATTAAATTGCCAAATCTCTTTCTTTCACACACCCTCTATCTCAATTCTCAATTCTCAATTCTCAATCAACAGTAATTCAATTCAGCCAGCTACTTAAATTCTCAATCAACAATAATCAACAGTTCTCAATTCTCAATTCAGCCAGCATAAATTCTCAATCAACAATAATTAACAATTCTCAATTCTCAATCAACAATTCTCAATTCTCAATTCAGCCAGCAACATAAATTCTCAATCAACAATAATCAACAATCCTTAATTCTCAATTCAGCTAGCATAAATTCTCAATCAACAATAATTAACAATTCTAAATTCTCAATTCTCAATTCAGCCAGCATAAATTCTCAATCAACAATAGTCAACAATTCTGAATTCTCAATTCTCAATTCAGCCAGCATAAATTCTCAATCAACAATAGTCAACAATTCTCAATTCTCAATTCAGTCAGCATAAATTCTCAATCAACAATAGTCAACAATTCTCAATTCTCAATTCTCAATTCAGCCAACAACATAAATTCTCAATCAACAATAATCAACAATTCTCAATTCTCAATTCAGCCAACAACATAAATTCAACATGAAAAATGAAATTCTATAATCTAAATCAAGAGAATGACAATAATACAAGGCTAGGACAGTTACTTACATCATCGGTTGGTGGAATGTGAGTTGCTTCAGAGGAGTGGGGAGTATTTCTTGGTCTACTACTTGAGGCATCCTAAGTTCAGTTTTTCCATTGAAAGATCTTTTATTATGCCTCCACGGGTGATTCATGGGTAAAAATCTTCGATGATCCATATAAACAGTCTTGTGACTATGTTTCAAATAGATAGAAGAAGTCTCATCATTACAACACGGACAAGCCAGTTTTCCCTTTGTACTCCAGCCAGATAACATAGCGTACGCAGGGAAGTCATTAATTGTCCATAAAAGACATGCTCTCATGTTGAATGTTTTGTTTTTTGAAGAGTCATATGTTTCTACACCTGACTCCCACAATTCTTTTAATTCTTCAATAAGCGGTTGAAGAAAGACATCAATGTCATTTCCTGGTGATTGTGGTCCAGGAATGAGTAAAGAGAGCATAAAATAATCAGGCTTCATGCTCATCCAAGGGGGTAGATTGTACACCATCAAAACAACAGGCCATGTACTATGTGTACTGCTCAAAGTTCGAAACGGATTGAACCCGTCGCTTGCTAAGCCTAGTCTCACATTACGAGGATCCTTCGCAAAATCTTCATATCGACTGTCAAATGCTTTCCATGATTCACCATCAGTAGGATGCCTTAATGAGCCATCTTTAACACGCTCATTATGATGCCAAGACATAGCTTCAACCGTCCTTGTGCACATGAAAAGTCTTTGAAGTCTGGGAATCAAAGGGAAATGCCTTAGAGTTTTTGCAGCAACTTTACGAGACTTTCTTGATGAGGTTACATCATCCTCTTCCACAGACATGGCATGATACGTCATTCTCATGCCCCTTTCGATACAACATGCAGTCATTAGGACATGCATCGATCTTTTGGTAGTCAAGACCCAAATTCTTTATCATATTCTTGGTTTTATCAAAAGAAGTAGGGATATTCAAATATGGCATTCCTTCTTTTAATAATTCCAAGAGAGAAGTGAACGACGCGTTACTCCAACCATGCAAGCATTTTAACAGGTAAAGACGGATAGTAAAAGATAATCTTGTGAATCCTTTACACCCGGGGTATAGTTCTTGGCTTGCCTCGTCCACCAATTTATAAAATTCCTTTGCACATTCGTTAGGCCCTGTATTTTGTCCATCAAAGTGCGTAGTATCTCTGAATCTATCACGTATCAGCTCATCAATGTTATCATTAAAATTATATTCACCGTCTGTGTCACTGTTAACATCCATAGCAACAAGTGATTCTCCATGATTAAACCACCGCCTATAACCTTCTACAAATCCGTGGCATATTAAATGGTTATACACGTCATCTCTCTTTAACCAAAGTCTATTACAACACTTTTTACATGGGCATTGAATTTCTTCCCCTTGAGGAATTTCCGCTGATGAAAAAGCAAAATGTAAAAAGCTTTCTACACCAAGTTGATATTCTTTCAAATGGCGGGGCGTATCCATCCAATCCTTGGAGACATCCATCGAAAACCTATGTATTTCAAATAGATAGCTAAGTTCCTATTCTAAAAGTCCTTAATTGATTTTAGTCTCACTAACTGCAAATCTAGCTTCCTATGTAACTAATAAGAGAGAATGTTTTCCCAACCTCCAAAATACTTTGAAAATATCTAACAAAAAATATCAAAGAAAATTGAGTTTTAACAATTCTTAAAGAAAGCCTTAAAGTGACTGCCTCGAGAAAGCACTTAAGTAATATACACAACATGAATAACAAATTAAGTAGTATACATAACCTCTAATGATAGAGGTTCTGATCTATTACATGACCTCTAATGATAGAGGTTCTATTAAGTAGTATACATAACCACGATCACATGACCTCTAATGATAGAGGTTCTATTACAAAACAAATAAGTTATAACAACTATAATAAGTTATACGAGGTTAGGACATAAATAACCATGATCACATTAGCGTAGTTGCCTCTATAGAAGCTGTCAGAATTTTTAAAATTAAACTAAAATAAAGATAGTAGCTAGTCAACTAGCACTGCAGAAACTAAATCCGTACCCTAGCAGCAACGGCAGTACCAGAGCAGAAGCAAACCAAGAGACGTGGCAGCAGCAACAGCAGCGAAAAAACAACTATTAAAAGCCTGTATTAAAAAAAAGACTTAAATCAACACTAATAAGATTCAGTAGCAACCAAGCAAACACAAGATTCAGTTCAAGCAAATAAACACTGTTTTCAATTTTACTGTTGTATATATTGACTAGTATATGACATGGCAAACAAAGGTAGAAAAAAGTAAATACTAGTTTTGTGTAATGATATATGCAGGTTCTGAGTACTTTAATCCAAGTACTTTAATCATTCATGGGAATTAGTAACCTCTTGAGGCAAAAAAAGATTGTGAGTATGATATTTAACAACTTAATTACACATAGGATAGCCAAATCATGAAAACAAGGGGACCAGTAGTAGGCCACATCTCTTTACTTTCCCATTAATTCAAAGAAAAAAAACTCTTGAATCAAGAAAAAACCACTGGCTAGATACCACATCATGATAGATCATACATCTCTAATATCTCTCACGAAACAATAACTGCAGATTCCTCCAAAGTTTTGTGAATAAATATTCTAACACTATAGACAAAACAAAAACAATGCTTCAAATCCCAAGTCCCAATCTGCTACAATTTCTTCCATGTAAGGCATTAGCCATTATTTGTTAGGCTGAACTCTCAAGCAGAAAAAGAAGCAAACTTTTTCAACAATGAGCAAACCAAAACCTTTTAAACCAATAGTGACTAAGCATATTAAAATATTAAAGTTGAAGAGGGCAATAATCATACCTGTTCACTAGTAGGTACTTTCCTCTTCAAGCAGTTTTCATGCAGTAGCTACATAACCGAAAAGTAAAACAAATTAAAATGAGAATGTAATAAACCATGTTCAACTTTTTGGCTTTTTACAATTAGTAAGAAATAATGGCAAACCTGGTAAGCAACTTCAGATTGGTTATATTCACATCTTCTTCCCCAATCACCAACCACCAAAAAATCAAGAGAACCGTCACTTTTACATATTTGTGTAAATCTCTGAAGCTCTGCAGATGCATAAAGAACCCACAAACCAAAGCTAATAACAACAATAATCGTGAAGAGAAGAAAAGATTTAGACATGGTTATTGTGAGTCTTGAAACAAATGCAAAACCAAAGAGGAAAGATCACTCTATTTTTGAAAAACGGTTGCTGTTTTCCTACATTTATATATATATAACCAATCCTCAATGTAACCTCCTTAGAAGAATATTAATAATCAAGGTACTAAGTAACACAAATTAATGTTAGATCTTGTGAAACTGTGAAAGCGACAGCAATTGTAAGCCACTGGAATTTTTCTATTAACAGTTAATTCCAACTCAATTTTCAAGGAGCATATCTTAGTAATATTTTAATTTTACTATATTTGGCAATTGACATTAGAATCAACTTGAGAGAAACTTGTAATATTTTAATTTCACTTTTAATGGCAACTGCAAAAACCAAACAAGTGGTGCGGTTGATCAGGAAAATAACATGGGTTTGCGAATTGGGAGGCATTAGTTGGTTATATCTGAGGGAATATGCCCAGCATAACTCTTTGCAAATGGATATTCCAACGAATATCCAATAACATATTCGCATATCTATATATAATTAATATATAATATTCTTACAGAATGTTGTTGATGCCTTGTGTTCCTGATCCATTGCTCAAGTATGGTAAACTAAGGGCCTGAAATAATATCCAAGGAATTTTTTTTAATAAAAAATAAATAATTTAACATAGTTTTAGAACTTCAATAAATAATAAAGAGTGTGTTGTAGAAAAAAAAAGTAAAGTGAACCTTTAACAGCGTGCTATATACACACACACACTATATATATATATATCACTGACTCATCATAGTTGTTTGGGAAACCTGATTATTAGTAAAGGAATGTGTATGTATGGTACAAATATGTGAGAATTGAAGGAACATAATGACCTCAATTTGACTCTGAAGGAATCTGATATACCCAATAGCTTTTAACAACACTGAGGCTGTGTCAGTCTGCAAAAAAAGTAAAATATAAATACCACACACCATAAAATTTAAATCCTCCATAGTCATATAATAAAGCATCATTTGAGTTTTCATAACCTGTATTCAGTCAGTTTAAATCCTCTAATTAAATGTTAAGATGTTTCAGAGCTCATCTTAACATAACATTTAATTTGCTTTGCAAAAGATCTCTTCATAACCCCAATTTTCAATCTCAGATCAGATCAGCCCAGATACATTTTTAATCCATTGAACATTCAGGAAACAGCAACATTGATAATTCACATACATGTAAATGCAAGAGAAAAGGTTTACTAGAACTTTCAAAGAATTACCTCTTCTACAAGATCCCCAGCAATTCCTCTAACAAGTTCACACAGAATGTTTTCAGTAAATGATTCCTTGATCCAGAAACTGATGTCCTTGTAACAAGGAGGATACTGTAGAAGAAAAAGAGAGAGAAAAGAATTAAAACTCACAGTTAGAATTTAGTAAGCACATGACATGATATGTGTATTTGTTAACAAAAATAAAAAAGATCAATAGATCCATAGTGCATACTTAGGAGCTTCAATTTATCTCCGAATTGTAATGTATCTTCCTTGTTCTATATAACAATACAAGCAAAAAATATCCTTCAAATGCCCCAATAAAAATGTGCAATTTTGCCTTAAAATTTATAACAGGCAAGATCAAATTAAAGTAGGATATCAGGCATGAAGAACAGAAAACCACCATGCTCATCATTGCTCCTATGAGAAAAGCTATACTCATCATGAACAGGTTAAATGCAAAATGCTTTCCAGAGATGTTTAAATTTGAAAATCAAAATTGCTATCTCAGGTAGATGTAAGAGCAGTTTTCTTTTCCATACAATTCTAAACTCCTAAAGTAAAAGCAATAATGCAGCACCAATGACCAATCACCATCCAGAAAGTAACAGAAAATGATCCGCAATGGAATAATAAGCAGAGAATTAACATTGAAAGAACGCATCAAGCATAATCCCAAGTAAACAAAATCAATAAAGCTAGAAAAAACAAACCTTGATGCTAGATGCGGGATGAGAGGCGAGCAGAACCGCGACACAGAGAGAGGCGAGCAACACCACGACCAGGGCTGGGTTGGAGATGATGAGGCTGAGCAGAACCGCGACAGAGAGAGGCGTGCAGGACCACGACCAGGGTTGGGTTCGAGAAGATGAGGCGAGCAGCACCGCGACAGAGACAGGCGAGGAGCACCGCGACAGAGAGAGGCGAGCAGAACCACGACCAGGGTTGGGTTCGAGAAGATGAGGCGAGCAGCACCGCGACAGAGACAGGCGAGGAGCACCGCGACAGAGACAGGCGAGGAGCATCACGACCAGGGCTGGGTTCGAGAAGATGAGGCGAGCAGCACCGCCACAGAGACAGGCGACCAGGGCTGGGTTCGATCGCGACGATGAAGCTGACAGCGCCTTAGCTTTTAGGGTTCGAGAGGGTTCGAGCCAGAGAAGATGAATTTTTAGGGTTTCTTTGTTTTAGTGTGTAAGTTATTAGTGTGGGTTGTTGGGTAGTAAAAATTGATAACTTAGAAAAAAAAAAGGTTAAGTGTGGGAAAAATAGGTGGGAAACTAAATTTTTGAGGAGGGAACTCTATCGGCACGTTTTTTTGGGGTGCCAAAATACACAAGGTATAGCCACATTTATTAAGCGTACCGGTTTCTTTCTATGGCCACGCTTTTTAAGCGTGGCCAAAAAAAAGCGTGGCGAAATATCAAATCAGTGGCCACTCTCGTAAAAGCGTGCCGATTTCTCTCTATGGGTACGCTTTTCAAGCGTAGCAGTAAAAAAGCGTGGCCAAATTTCAAATAAATGGCCACCCTTAGAAAAGCGTGCCGATTTCCCTCTATGGCCACGCTTTTAAGCGTGGCAAAAAAAAGCGTAGCCAAATCATAAATCGATGGCCACCCTCGCAAAAGCGTGCCCATAGACCATTTTTGGGCACGCTTTTAAAGCGTGGCAAGAAAAAAGGGTGCCGATAGGCCTTTTTTCTTGTAGTGTTAATTCAATTAGAAATCTGTAACATGGAATAATTCTTAGATCAATTTATAATAATAATCAATTCAAATGTTGGAATAAATAAAAGTAAAACTAAAAGAACATTAAACCTGGATCCAGAGTTACTCTTAAAACAAGAAGAAATCCTAAATCCTAAAAGAGAGAGAGAGAAGATCTCCCTCTCAACTAAATCTAAATCATTGAAAGGTGAAAATATGCGAGCTCTCTTTGAATGGAAGCATTCCCACACTTTATAACCTCTGGTATGCTGTCTGTACCTGGATCTGGGCCAAAAAGGGCTTCAAAATTCGCTGGGGGCATATTCTGTAATTTCTGGTGCGTGGCCTCTATCACGCGTCCGCGTGGGTCACGCGGTCGCATCATTCGGAGCTTTTCCTTGCCACGCGGTCGCGTCAGTCATGCGACCGCGTCATGTGTATTCTGCTTAAGGCGCGCGGTCGCGTCAGTCATGCGGCCGCGTCGCTGCTGATTCGTGCTTGGCACGCGATCGCATCATCCATGCGATCGCGTGGATACCAGTTTCCTTAAAGCTCTGTTTTGCTTCTTCCTTCCATTCTAGTATGTTTCCTTTTTCATCCTTTAAGTCATTCTGCCTTTAGAAAATCTGAAACTACTCAACACACTAATCACGGCATCGAATGGAAATAAAGGTAATTAAAATAATTAATTTTTAAAGCTTAGAAAACATGTTTTTCATTATATGACATAATGAGGAAGGGAAAGTAAAACTATGCAATTAATGTGAATAAGTAGGTGAAGAGTTGAATAAATCACTCTAATTAAGCACAAAAGAACTCATGAAATATGGGTTTATCACCCACCCCCCTCCCTTTTAAATCGACATTCGGCCTCCCTCCTCTCATCCACCATTCAATACTAGCTCTCCTTCTATCCCTCTCCTTTCTTTTCTTTTGCTTGAGGACAAGCAAACCTCTAAGTTTGGTGTGTTTATCCGTGATCACTAAATTATACCCACTAAGATCATGGCTCCGAAAGGAAAACAAACCACTCCAAGAGGCAAGAAAGAGAGTATTCCAAAACCACTTTGGAATCAAGAGAAGTTCTTAACCAAAGAACATTCAGACCATTACTACAAAATAATGGGTCTAAGATTAGTGATCCCGGAAGTCAAGTTCGATCTGAAGGAAGATGAATATCCGGAGATCCAAGAGCAGATTCGAAACAGGAACTGGGAAGTCCTAGCTAATCTTGAAACAAAAGTGGGAAGGAATATGGTTCAGGAATTCTATGCTAATCTATGGCAAACAGACAGGCAGAGAATATCTGGAACTGCCCTCTATGACTATCGGACTATGGTCAAAGGAAAGATTGTTCACATCCACCCTGACAAAATCAGGGAGATCTTTAAGCTACCTCAACTGAAAGATGACCCAGACTCCTTCAATAGGAGAATGATGAGAACAAACAAGGGCATGGATAAGATTCTAGAGGATATATGCATCCCTGGAGCCAGGTGGACCACCAGCAGCAAGGGTGTCCCAAATCAACTCAAGAGAGAAGATCTCAAACCAGTCGCCAGAGGATGGCTGGACTTCATTGGGCGTTCTATATTGCCCACTAGCAACCGTTCTGAAGTCACCGTTAAAAGAGCAGTGATGATCCATTGCATTATGTTGGGAAAAGAAGTGGAAGTTCATCAATTGATTCCATCTGAATTTTACATACTTGCAAACAAGAACTCAAAGGATGCCAGGTGGGCTTATCCAAGCCTAATCTCTATGCTCTGCAAGGATGCTGGAGTAAGGATGGGAATAACGGAGTACATCTCAGTGGAGCAACCAATCACTAAAACCACAATGGAAAAACAACAAGTGCAGGATGACCCCATCAAGAGGAGGGCGCAAGAATTTCTCCCGGAAGTCCCTCAATTTGAATATTGGGAATAGCTTGAAGCATCTGTTACCAAGTTGCAAGAATCTATGGATCAAATAAAGGAAGAACAGCAAAATCAAAACAGTATGCTCTGCAAACTGCTCAGGGAACAAGAAGAGCAAGGGCGTGACTTAAAGGAACTGAAGCGTCAGAAGTTATCTCTTGAAGGACCAATCACCCCACAGACTAGAGAAACATCCACATCCCAAACTCAAGGTTGTTGAGTTCTAATCTTAGCCTTAACTCTGTGATAATTTTTCTTATTTGAGTTTTACCTTAGAAGTTATAGTAGTAATTAGTAGTGATTTTATCTCCAATTAAGCTATAATTTATTTTTCTCATTATCATTAAACATGAATAAAATAGAAGATTTTCATTAGAATAAGGAGGCAATATTTTTCGAGTCTTTAATAAAACAAATTCTAATTGTTTACATGTGGTGTCAATGCTTTCTGCCTTCTGAATGAATGCCTGAATAGAGCATATGTCTTTGGAATTTGATGTTCTTGAATGTTAAATATGTTGGCTCTTGAAAGAATGATGAACATGAGACATGTTATTGATAATCTGAAAAATCATAAAAATGATTCTGGAAGCAAGAAAAAGCAGTGAACACAAAGCTTGCAAAAAAAAAAAGAGCAAGCAGAAAAAACCAATAGCCCTTAAAACCAAAAGGCAAGGGTAATAAAAAGGATCCAAAGCTTTGAGCATCAGTGGATAGGAGGACCTAACCATGTGCTTGTGGTGTGAAGGTGTCAAGTGAAAACTTGAGACTGAGCGGTTAAAGTCGAGGTCCAAAGCAAAAAGAAGAGTGTGCTTAAGAACTCTTGACACCTCTAATTGGGGACTTTAGCAAAGCTGAGTCACAATCTGAAAAGGTTCACCCAATTATGTGTTTGTGGCATTTATGTATCCGGTGGTAATACTGGAAAACAAAGTGCTTAGGGCCACGGCCAAGACTCATAAAGTAGCTGTGTTCAAGAATCAACATACTGAACTAGGAGAATCAATAACATTATCTAAATTCTATGTTCCTATAGATGCCAATCATTCTGAGCTTCAATGGATAAAGTGAGATGCCAAAACTGTTCGGAAGCAAAAAGCTACTAGTCCCGCTCATCTAATTAGAATCTGAGCTTCACTCAAGAACTCTGAGATATTATTGCTTCGTGACTTATCTGTATTCTATTTTATTTGTCTAGTTGCTTGGGGACAAGCAACAGTTTAAGTTTGGTGTTGTGATGAGCGGATATTTTATACGCTTTTTGGGGTTAATTTCATGTAGTTTTTAGGATGTTTTAGTTAAGTTTTTAGTATATTTTCATTAGTTTCTAGGAAAAATTCATATCTCTGGACTTTACTATGAGTTTGTGTGTTTTTCTGTAATTTCAGGTATTTTCTGGCTGAAATTGAGGGAGCTGAGCAAAAATCTGATTCGGGCTGAAAAAGGACTGCTGATGCTGTTGGATTCTGACCTCTCTGCACTCGGAATGGATTTTCCGGAGCTACAGGAGTCCAATTGGCGCGCTTCCAATTGCGTTGGAAAGTAGACATCCAGGGCTTTCCAGAAATATATAATTGTCCCTACTTTTCTCAAGGATAGACGATGTAAACTGGCGTTCAACACTAGTTCCATGTTGCAATCTGGCGTCCAGCGCCAGAAACAGGTTACAAGTTGGAGTTCAACGCCAGAAACAGGTTACAACCTGGAGTTGAACGCCCAAAACAGCCCATGCATGTGAGAAGCTTAAGTCTCAGCCCCAGCACACACCAAGTGGGCCCCAGAAGTGGATTTCTGCACTATCTATCATAGTTTACTCATTTTCTATAAACCTAGGTTACTGGTTTAGTATTTAAACAACTTTTAGAGATCTATTTTGTATCTCATGACATTTTAGATCTGAACTTTGTAATCTCTGACGGCATGAGTCTCTAAACTCCATTGTTGGGGGTGAGGAGCTCTGCTGTGTTCCGATGAATTAATGCAACTATTTCTGTTTTCCATTCAAACATGCGTGTTCCTGTCTAAGATATTCATTCGCGCTTAATTATAGAGAAGATGATGATCTGTGACACTCATCACCTTCCTCAATTCATGAATGTGTGTCTAACAACCACCTCCATTCTATATCAGATTGAATGAGTATCTCTTAGATTCCTTAATTAGAATCTTTGTGGTATAAGCTAGATTGATGGCACTATTCATGAGAATCCAGAAAGTCTAAACCTTGTATGTGGTATTCCGAGTAGGATTCTGGGACTGGATGGCTCTGACGAGCTTCAAACTCGCGAGTGTTGGGCATAGTGATAGACGTAAAAGGATCAATGGATCCTATTCCAGCATGAGTGGGAACCGACAGATGATTAGTCGTGTAGTGACAGCGCACGTGGACCCTTTTCACTGAGAGGACAGATGGTAGCCATTGACAACGGTGGTCCACCAACACACAGCTTGCCATGGAAGGAACTTTGCACTTTTGCATGCATGAGGGAAGAGGAATACAAGAGAAAAGTTGAAATTCAGAAGACAAAGCATCTCCAAAACCCCAACATATTCTCCATTACTGCATAACAAGTAACCTTTACTTCATGCTCTCTTGTTCATTTGCAAGTCAATTGATAACCACTAATTAATATCCTGACTAAGAGTTGTAAGATAACCATAGCTTGCTTCAAACCAACAATCTCCGTGGGATCGACCCTTACTCACGTAAGGTATTACTTGGACGACCCAGTGCAATTGCTGGTTAGTGGTACGAGTTGTGAAAAGTGTGATTCACAATTCGTGCACCAATTCTCCTCTACATGAATTAGAAAAGCTACTAGTTTTGGACTCACATAATTAAACAATCAAATAGAAAAATATAATTGGATGAGAATGTAAAATTTATTTGTACTGCACCTGAGTTATGTAAATTCTTTTATAAAGTTTTGATATTGAGATCTGAGTTTCTTCTATTTTGCAACAGCTTGAAGTATGTGCCTGGCTTCATTGAGAGAGCTGAGGAGCTAAAAGAAAAGGGTGTGGATGAATCAATTTAGGTAAAAAAACATTTGTCGTATATTATTTTTTATTCGTGCACAATCTCACCTAATTTCAGTCTTGGGATATCTTATATATAAAAAAATATTGATGAATTAATTTAGGTTCTGATTCTTTTTAATTATTTTTAATATTGAATTGTCATTACTAATTTTTTCTGGTATTTTTTCTTGGCAGATTACTGATAACTTGGAACAAAGACTTTACAAGAATTTACGTAATGAAAACTTGGCTTCAGTGAACGTTAGTCTTGTGTATATATAAAGAATTGTTATAGTTGTATATTTATAGTTAAAAAATCATGTTATGTTTGATACTTTGTATACGAATTATTTTTTTATTTCCAATACTAAAAAATCATATATTATGTTTAATACTTTGTTCATGAGCTATATAATATTTTGTTTATAGATTATAATTTTTTGTTATTGTGAAATTTTAATAAAAAAATTATTTGTTTAACGCGATAAAAATGACTGTAAAAATTGCCTTTTAAATGATAAAAATTGTCACTTTTATTTGGTAAAAAGGGCGGTTTGTAGCTGCCATTTTAAATAGCATGAAATGTAATTTTAATTCGGTAAAAATGGCGATTTCAAATGCCATTTTAACCAATAAAAATACTTCATCAGGGTAAAAATGGCGGTTTAAAATGCCATTTTAACCTGTAAAAATAGCGGTTTCAAATGCCATTTTAACCAACCAAAAATGTCACTCTATCAAGGTAAAAATTGCGGTTCATAAACGCCGTTTTAACCCACAAAAAATGCCGTTTTACGCTGGAAATAATGGCGGTTTGAACTGCCGTTTTAACCAACAAAAAATGCCGTTTTATCCTGAAAATAACGGCGGTTTGAACCGCCATTTTAACACAACACAAAAACTGCCGTTTTAACCCAACTCAAAAACCGCCGTTTTAACCAGGTAATTGTGGCAGTTTTTCAAAAATCGCCGTAATAACCAAATGGTACTTCAAATTATGGCGGTTTTTCTTGAGCGCCATTCAAGGTAATAATGGCGGTTCAAACTGCCGTAATAACCTTAAAAAATTGCCGTTCTGATGGTTTTGGATGTTGTTGAATCATGATTATGATGTGTGATGATATACGTTGATGATGATTATTGGTATTTAATGAGTATGAAAGTTGATGATGAATGTGTGAATTATTATTGTTGGTGAGGGTTTGTTGATATAGTTGATGATTGATGATGAATATTGATGTTGTTGGTAGTTTGAAGGTGAGTGTTAAGATTGTTGATAAATGATATGGGTTATGAAGTTAAGATAATGATTGTTGAGAATTATTGGTGTTAATGAGTTTTATGATGGATTTGATTAATGTTAGATATTGTTTAGTGATGATTACTGCAATTGATGAGGATTTGTTTTGGATGTTGAGGTTTTGAGGTTCTTGGTAAAAACAGATTTTTGGTGAAGTTTGACGGATCATAACTTGTGCCTCAGTTTTCAAAATTTGTTGAAAGTTGTTTAGAATTAAAGTTCATTGAAAAGTCTTCAAATTGGTATAAAGTTTGTAAAATTTGGACTTTTGAAAGGATAGTTATGATCATTCAAAGTTTGGTGTCAAAATCTGAAATTTTGCAATGTTGCAGAATTTTGTGATTTCTGGTTTGTGTGCGCACACACAGCCTTGTGCGCACGCACACCCCTGTGATTTTTGAACCTGTGCGCATGCACAGCCTTGTGCGTACGCACACACAGGGGAAAGCCTTCTGTTGAGAATGCTAGCACAACCTGTGCGCGCATATAACCAATGAAGTTTTACAACCTGTGCGCACGCACACGTTGGAAGGTGCACTCTGTTGAGGGCGTTTGCACGCCTTTTGCGAGCGAACAGAGTTTGGAAAATTTTGCACTTGTGCGTACGCACACCTCTAT
This sequence comes from Arachis hypogaea, assembly GCF_003086295.3. Taxonomy (NCBI): domain Eukaryota; kingdom Viridiplantae; phylum Streptophyta; class Magnoliopsida; order Fabales; family Fabaceae; genus Arachis; species Arachis hypogaea. The sequence continues at coordinate 71,249,479 of NC_092055.1, forward strand.
GCGTACACACACTTTTTAAAATCTCCTTGGGCGTGCGCACGCACACCCTTGTGCGTACGCACATGCCCTGTTTTTCAACTAAAATCTTGTTTTTAACTGTTTCCCCTTTCCAACCAGCTTGTAAACTTCTGTGACACCTATTTAATACTTTTTGGCTTGTTTTTGGATGTTAACCATACGGAAGGTCTTGGGTGAAATTATTTGGGTATTTCCTTGAAAAGTTAGAGAACGGAGGTTTAGGTTTCTGGTGTATTGAGGATGAATTTGGTTGAGAGAGAAGGAAGAGTAGGGGACTCGGTAATTACTGACAACGAATTGAAAAATTGATGAACTAAGGAGTTCGGAATGGAAATTATGAATGATTATGGTAGATGGAATGAGTATGAGTGGAAGTGTGCAATGAGGAGTGGCCTCTGAGATTGAATATGTGATTTCGATATGCATTGTTCTCCGTCGTAGGGGGTGTGGCAGTCTCCCGCCTATGTTCGGATGTGAGGCTTGAAGTTGGATTTCTCACTCATATTTATCGCTTAAGAGGATGGTGGTAGGGCACTCTCCCTTGGAATGTTTCCCTCTGAAAGGAGAAGGTGGTAGGGCACTCATCCCTCGGAATTTTTCCTCCTGAGCATGGATTTCTCTCTGGTTGCAAGGTGGTAGGGCACTAACCAACAGAATCATGCAGCATCTAGAGGAAGGTGGTAGGGCACTCTCCCTCGGAACATTTCCCTCTGAAAGGAGAAGGTGGTAGGGCACTTATCCCTTTGAATTATTCCTCCTAAGTATGCGCAACAGAGAGACTAATAAGGGAGTTGCCGTACAGATTTTCTGTCGGGTTTGGCACAATAACCGACATGTGATAATTTATAAATAGGACAGATTTTCTATAAACCCTAGGCTACTAGTTCTCTATAAATAGGACATTTTACTATTGTATTTTCATCTTGGTTCTTCAGGTTCCTTCTCTGGGGCCGAAGCCAATGACCACCATTATCACTTTTGTATTTTCAACGGTGGAGATTCTACACACCATAGATTAAAGTGTGGAGCTCTGCTGTTCTTCATGAATTAATGCAAAGTACTATTTGTTTTTCTATTCAACTCAAGTCTATTTCTTCTCCAAGATATTCATTCGCACCCAAGAACATGATGAATGTGATGATTATGTGACACTCATCACCATTCTCACCTATGAACGCGTGCCTGACAACCACTTCCGTTCTACATGCAAACAAGCTTGAATGTGTATCTCTTGGGTTTCTAATCTAAGATTAGAACCTTCATGGTATAGGCTAGAATTATTGGCGGCCATTCCTGAGATCCGGAATGTCTAAACCTTGTCTGTGGTGTTCTGAGTAGGATCTGGGAAGGGATGATTGTGACGAGCTTCAAACTCGCGAGTGTTGGGCGTGTGACAGACGCAAAAGGATCAATGGATCCTATTCCAACATGATCGAGAACCGACAGATGATTAGCCGTGCGGTGACAGCGTGCTTAGAACATTTTCACTGAGAGGACGGGAAGTAGCCATTGATAACGGTGATGCCCAACATAAAGCTTGCCATGGAAAGGAGTATGAATGATTGGAAGAAGGCAATAGGAAAGCAGAGGTTCAGGAGGAACAAAGCATCTTCATACGCTTATCTGAAATTCCTACCAATGAATTACATAAGTATCTCTATCTCTATCTTTATTTTATGTTTTATTTATCTTTAATTATCAATCCTTCATAACCATTTAAATCTGCCTGACTGAGATTTACCAGATGACCATAGCTTGCTTCAAGCCGACAGTTTCCGTGGGATCGACCCTTACTCACGTAAGGTATTACTTGGACGATCCAGTGCACTTGCTGGTTAGTTGTGCGGAATTGTGACAAAGTGTGATTCACGTTTGAGACCTCCAAGTCTTTGGCGCCATTGTTGATGATCACAATTTTGTGCACCAAGTTTTTGGCGCCGTTGCCGGGGATTGTTCGAGTTTGGACAACTGACGGTTCATCTTGTTGCTTAGATTAGGTGCTTTTCTTTTTATTTTTCAGAATTTTTAAAGAATTCTATAGTTTCAAGGTGATGTTCTTATCATCACAAAATCTGATTGATTCTCATTAATTTAGCTGCTGAATGTAATGTCCTGCTGAAGCTTGGCTAGCCATGTCTAATCTTTTTAGACTGAAGCTTTAGACTAACATTGCATTATTCCTGGAATTCTTATTAAAAGTTTTGAATCTCTTTATTCTCTTTTCCATATGATTTTCGAAAAATCACAAAAAAATTTATAAAACCATAAAAATCAAAAATATTTTATGTTTCTTGTTTGAGTCTAGTATCAATTTTTAAGTTTGCTGTCTTGCATGCGTTGTTTATTTGATCCTAGTTGCATTTTTTTTTTGTTTCTCATCATTAAAAATTCAAAAAATTTTTTAAAATTGTGTCTTTTCAAGTCAATAATACAGAAAATTGAAGATTTAGAACATTCAGCAGAGGAATTAAACAGAAAAAGCTGGGCGTTTAAAACGCCCAGTGAAGAAGGAAAACTGGCGTTTAAACGCCAGCTAGGGTACCTGGCTGGGCGTTTAACGCCCAAAAAGGTAGCATTTTGAGCGTTAAACGCCAGAATGGATACCATTCTGGGCGTTTAATGCCAGGATGACACTAGAGGGAAGATTTTGTTTTTAATTCAAATTTTTTTCAAATCTTCATAATTTTTCAAAATCAAATCTTTTTCAAATCATATCTTTACAATCATATCTCTTCAAAATCAATTTCTTTCCATTTTTTTATTTATTATTATTTTCGAAAATCCTTGCTACAATTAATGATTTACTTCAAAATTTTCAAGTTGTTACTTGCCTATTAAGAAAGGAACAAATTTTAAATTTTAGAATCATATCTTCTAATTTCTTGTTAGTCAAGTAATCAACTTTAATTTTAAAACTTTCTCTTTTTAATTTGATTTTCAATCATATCTTCTCAATTATATCTTTTCAATCACATCTTTTTCAAAATTAAGTTTCAATCATATCTTTTTGATTTCTAATTTCAAAATCTTTTTCAAAAATCACTTAATTTCTTTCCCAATCTTAATTTTCGAAAAACCTTTACCAAATTTTCAAAATTTCTTTTAATTATTTCAAAATCTTTTACTTTAATTTCGAAAATTCTTCCCCTCTTCTCACATCCTTCTATTTAAGGACTAACACTCCTCTACTATCAACAATTCGAACTCTATCCCTCTTGATAAGTTCGAATTCTTCTCTTTCTACCTCCTCTTTCTATTTTTCTTTTCCTCTGACACCTTAAGGAATCTCTATACTGTGACATAGAGGATTCCATACTTTCTTCTTCTCTCTTTCATATGAGTAGGAGTAAGGACAAAGACATTCTGCTTGAGGCTGATCCTGAACCCGAAAGGACCTTGAAGAGAAAGCTGAGAGAAGCTAAAGTACAACTCTCTGTAGAGGACCTAACAGATCTTTTCAAACAAGAAGAAGCCATGGCAGCCAAAAACACCAACAATGTAAGGAAGGTGCTTGGTGACTTTACTGCACCTACTCTTGACTTCTATGGGAGAAGCATCTCTATCCCTGCCATTGGAGCAAACAATTTTGAGCTCAAGCCTCAATTAGTTTCTCTAACGCAATAGAATTGCAAGTTTCATGGACTTCTATTGGAAGATCCTCATCATTTCTTAGCTGAATTCTTGCAAATCTATGACACTGTCAAGACTAATGGGGTTGATCCCGAGGTCTACAAGCTTATGCTTTTTCCCTTTGCTGTAAGAGACAGAGCTAGAACATGGTTGGATTCACAACTTAAAGAAAGCCTGAACTGTTGGGAAAAGCTAGTTAATGCCTTCTTGGCAAAGTTCTTTCCACCTCAAAAATTGAGCAAGCTTAGAGTGGAAGTCCAAACCTTCAGACAGAAGGAAGGTAAATCCCTTTATGAAGCATAGGAAAGATACAAGCAATTGATCAAAAGGTGTCCTTCTGACATGCTTTCAGAATGGAGCATCATAGGTATCTTCTATGATGGTCTGTCTGAACTGTCCAAAATGTCATTGGACAGCTCTGCTGGAGGATCTCTTCATCTGAAGAAGACGCCTGCAGAAGCTCAGGAACTCATTGAAAAGGTTGAAAATAACTAATTCATGTACACTTCTGAAAGGAACCCTATGAATAATGGGACAAGTCAGAAGAAAGGAGTTCTTGAGATTGATACTCTGAATGCCATATTGGCTCAGAACAAAATATTGACTCAGCAAGTCAATATGATTTCTCAGAGTCTGTCTAGAATACAAGCTGCATCAGTCAGTACTAAGGAAGCTTCCTCTGAAGAAGAAGCTTATGACCCTGAGAACCCTGCAATGGAAGAAGTGAATTACATGGGAGATTCCTATGGAAACACTTACAATTCTTCATGGAGAAATCATCCAAATCTCTCATGGAAGGACCAACAGAGGCCTCAACAAGGCTTAAATAACAATAATGGTGGAAGAAACAGGTTTAGCAATAGTAAGCCTTTTCCATCATCTTCTCAGCAACAGATAGAGAATTCTAAGTAGAGCCACTCTGACTTAGCAACTGTAGTCTCTGATCTATTTAAAACCACTCAGAGTTTCATGACTGAAACAAGGTCCTCCATCAGAAATTTAGAGGCACAAGTAGGTCAGCTGAGTAAAAAAGTTACTGAACTCCTTCCTAGTACTCTTCCAAGCAATACAGAAGAGAATCCAAAAGGAGAGTGCAAGGCCATCAACATGACCCACACTGCCGAACTTGGAGAGGAGGAAGAGGCAGTGATCTCCACTGAGGAAGACCTCACTGGACGTCCACTGGCCTCCAAGGAGTTCCCTCATGAGGAACCATGGGAATCTGAGGCTCACACAGAGACCATAGAGATTCCATTGAATTTACTCCAGCCATTCATGAGCTCTGATGAGTACTTTTCCTCTGAAGAGGATGAAGATTGTAACATCCCACATTTTTGAAAATCTAATTATAAATAAATTATGATTTTATCTTATTAAGTTTAAACTTTATAATTTTAGAAATTATTTTGTTAGAGATAATTAAATAAGATTCGGAGATAGTTTTATTTCGAATCAATTAATATTTTTAAGTAATCTAATTATAATGGAATATTTTGTATAATTTTAGTAATTGAAAAATAATAAAGAATTGTACAATTTAATTTAAGTAACTTTTATTCTGAAAAGGTTACGATTTATTTTATTAATTTGATATCTTATTTTATAAATTAATCAATTGAGAGTAATTAAATTAGTTTTATTAATATTTGGAGTTTAAGTTGATTAATATTCTTATGTAATTTTTATAATTGGTTATTTCGAATGCTTTGGAAATAAAATTTAGTAATGAAAGTATTATATAATTTAATTTAGGTAATTTCTAATATGAATGAATTATGGTTTATTTTATTAGTTTGAACTTTTAGAGATTAATTTATTAGGAATGATTAAATGGATTTTTATAAATACTTTAAGTTTAAGTAATTTTATTATTATTAGATATTTTATAAATTGAAATTAAAGTTTCAGTGATAGAAAAATAATAAAAAGTTATATCATTTAATTTGACTAATTAGTATTGAGTTTAAACTGTATTTTATAAAAATGTGATTAATATGTTTATTTTATAATGTAAATTAGAAATAATTGATTGAACTTAGCAATATGTTGATAAATAATGTTCCTAAATATTTTTAATAGAGTATATTTGATTCTAAAATTACTCTATCTTTCAATTTTATCAAAATATCTATTCATATCTATCTATATTACTTTATAAAATCCCTAATTTCTAACCCTAATTCCCAAATTGAATCAGAAACTCTAATTTCCCAAATTGAGAAAACCTAACCCTAATTTTTCCCCTTTCCCCAGCCTTTGAAACGCAGCCCACACCCCCCTTTCATCACCTTCAACGTAAACAGCACACACATAAAATAGGGGAGGACTTCTGAGAGAGCTGAGGGAAAGAGAGGAAGCGAGGATTGTTCACCGTCACTGCCGCCGTCCTGGAACACGCCGCCGACGCCGTTGCAGAGAGAAGCGGACGAAGTACCATCGTGCTCCTTGCCGCTGCTGTCGAACAGACCCGTTCGAGAGGAGAGAGTGCCGCGAGCCGGGGACGACGTGAGGAAAAAGAGGAGTCGTCGCACCCAGCCGCTGTGTAGCTCGCCATCACCGGCGTCTCACCGCCATCGCTATGGAGACCGAACGTCGTCGATCTTCCTGCCGCAACCTTGGAGTCCGCCCCGTCATTGAGGAAGACAGAGATGAGGGAGGAGCTGTGAATGCGCCGTGGTGGTTGCCGTCGCCACTGCCTAGGTTCCTGTGGTCCAAGTCGCCATTGATGGAGAAGACGCCACTGAGGAGCAGAGCCTCTATTTCGCGTCAGTCACGACGGAGCTACTATGGATGTTGCTATCTTGCTGCCACTGAAGGTCCATAGCCGCCAATCCACGCCGCTGCTGAAGATGGTAAGCCAAACTGTCGTCCTTGTTGCTGGAGAAGACCACCGGAGTTGCTGTTCTGGCTCTGGTCTATTACTTTATTTGATTCTATTCCATTTACACACTTCCTTTGTCACTGCCATCCTTGTTAACGATTTAACTTTTTAGTACATTCCCTGTCCTGAATTTTCCAGAGTTGTGTTTGCTCTTGCTTCCTATTCGATTCAAATCCTTTGTCCTGTTGCAACCATCGGCGCTGCCTTAAGAAAATGAGACTGTTATTATTCCGGTTAGTGCTCCTGCTGCCGCCGCTTCCTCGTTCTGTTATTATTGTCTAATTGAGGTAAAGCATTCTGGCTCTTGCTTCAATTTGAGTTAGCATGGAGTTTACAGAATTTTTACTATTATCCTATTTGAATTCACCGTTTCTAATTGCTGCCGTGACCACCTCATGATGCTGCTGGTTCTGTTTGAAAATGGATGCTACTTCTGGAATCCCAGATCGGAGAGGAGAGGAGGCGTTTAACTTTGTCATTGTTGCTGCCATGGAAATAGATGCTGGAAACTGCTAATGGAGCAGCTGCGTTTAGTGATTTTGACATTGAGGTAGGGGGTTTAAAACGGTTTCAATTTAAGAATGCCTACAAGGTTTATTGAATAACTGCAAATAGATTTAATAGCTGTGAGTAATTGATTGATTATGTAATTATTGAATTGTGGCTGAAATTGTGATTGGAATGGTTGAGATTTTGATTTGGAATTGTTGATTTGTGATATTGAATGATTATGTGGATTGGGAATTGCTTGATGACTAATTGTTGAGAATTTCTGAATTTTAATGGGTTATGTGGGATTTGTTACCGTTGAGTTGTTATTTGGTATATTGTAATGTTAATGAACTTGGTTGGTGGTTGATTTGGAATTGGTTTTGAGGGGTTTTGAAGGGTTGGATTTTGAATACTAAATAGATTGCTGAAAAACTGATTTTTGAAATAAAAAGGTGACTTTGGAAGTGAATTAGTTATTCAACGATCATCGAAATGATATAAGAGCAAAGGCTGAGTAAATTATAATAAAAGTTGTTGTTGGGACTCAATTTTGAGAAGTTTGAATTAATTATAGAACTAGTTATGATTTTTCAAAGTTAAAATGTAAAACTTGATTTTCTGCATTATTTTTAAAGGAAGCCGGAAACTTTGAAAAACTATAACTATTTCTGTGATTATCGGAATTGCGTGGAACCAAGTTTGGATTGAGCTTGGGGATATAGGGAACTGGACTGCTGAATTTGAGACTTTTTCACTAAGTTTATGATTTATGGTGAATTTGTGAATCATGGATGTCAAAACTGGTTTTTCTGCAGAACGTTTAACGCAGCAGCAACTTGATTCCTCTATTGGAAATTCTTCAGTTTGACCTTTGAAATGGAACCAATTTTAAATAAAACTTTATTCCTATTATTTTAATGCCGTAAAATTTCAGAACAATTAGACCTGTAGTTTAAAAGATATGAATTTTTGAAGGATGATGCTTTATGCAGAAAAAGCCAGATTCTGTTTCCTTAAATTAGTAACTTTGGGAGTTTATAACTTTTGATCCTGGATAGATATTGAGATGCAACCAATTGGAGGTGAAAATTAAGTATGTTTAGTATATGTGATTTAAATTTCAGGATTTTCCATGTTTTAATAAGTGAGTTATGGGACTTGGAAGAGGTTGTGTTCAATGATTTGTAAAACAGAATTCTGCAGAAAATTACCTAACTTCCAAGCTATGTAACTCCTTAATTAAAAATGGTATGACCCTGGAACCAATTGAGATAGAAATTTGGATGAGTTATGTTTAACCACATTAATTTTGAAGGTGGTTGGATTTAATTTGGATTTTATATGAAATTTCAAATGTTGTATGGTACTGCTGTCTTTTGGATTTAAAATACTGCAGAACAGTCACGGTTTTGCTTATATTCCTAAAGCTAGAGACAATGAAAAATTATGATTTTTAATTTAATAGAAAGTTTAATCCGAGACGGTCGCATGGATTTAAAGTTTGCGTAATTCCAAATTCATTTGATATTTTAAAAACAAAATGGAAATCAGGCTGCCAGGTTGTGTTGGTAATTATTTTGGATATGGAATTTAAGAAATAGATTTTCTATTATCAAATGTTTTTGAGAATATATTTCTGTGGCAAATGCTGAAAGAGGCTGATGAACTGTTGAGAAAGAAGGAACCCGTAAGGGTGGATAAGTCCTATTTTTAAAGGAGATTATGTCCAAATTTTTATAAAAAATATAAGGACTTAATCAAAATAAATATTCAAGGCTTATTTAATAATAATAACTTCAATAATTCTTTTAAGAAAAGAATATTTGGTTTATGAGATTGTTGGTAGGGGCGTGGGTCTAGTCCCGCTTGCTCAGTGCGTAAACTATTATGCAGGGATGGTGATTTTGTCCCGCCTGCAGTGAGGGCGGTGGTTTAATTCCGCTTGCGTGTTCCGGGCAAGGATGGTGGTTTAATTCCCGCTTGTCTATGGAACCTACGGATAAGGATGGTGGTCTAATCCCGCTTATCCGAGTCGGGTCTGGCAACATAACCGACGCGTGAGCTCATGGCCAGTAGGACAGGCATGCATCATATGCATCTATGTGACATTGTTTGGGTGTGTATATTGTAATTGGTTTGCCTAAGTGAATAATTCTGTTAACTGCTAATTGCTATACTTGATATAATTGCTCTTGATTGTGTTTGAACCTCATTACTTGTGTTTGTAACTGATTGGCTGGATTGTGGTGAATTGGGTGCTGGTTGAATTGCTTGGGCCTGAGGCCGTGATTGAATTGTGTTTGAGGTTTAGTAAGTATGAAAGATTGAGCAGGTTCAGCATACACTTAATGAACCTATGCTTGGAACAGATTAGTCATTCATACGGTCTAGGAAAACTTTTAAGATTTTTATAAAGGAAAATATGGGTTTAGAATTTTGGATAATTAACTGATGCTTTATAAGATTTTGGATTTTTGAATGTTATGCGGTTGGTTTTCAAAATAAAAGGTTGACACGGCGAGTAAAGATCACTGCAAATGAAAACAGTTTTCTTTTAAATACTTTTGAGTGAAATTAACTATTTGCATTTTATTCTTTACTTTCACGGCATTCTCGACCTCTACTGAGAACATGTGGTTTGGTTCTCACCCCCAAATTTTCCACCCTTTCAGCGACAGGTTTGAAGATGCAATTTGAAGCTGCGAGCGATCAGTAGGCTTTCTTTATGGTTTTAATTGCTTTCATAGAGTCCCCTCGCTATTGTCCTTTGAGATTTTATTTTACATAGAGGGGTAGGTTTAGTATATTGTATTTGAGTTTTATTTGGTCTCTTTTGTTTAAGAATTATTATCAATAATATTTATGTGATTATTATTATTTGTGAATGTTTGAATTATGACTTTAATGAATAAAAAACAAAATTTTCTGGAATTTTCTTAAAACTGAAACGCGAACTCGATACAAAGGCTCGATAATTAAGTAGTCAATACTAGAGAAGGTTACGTAATGTTCTTTCTAGTGGAAATACCCTGACTTAAGCAAGGTATTTTGCTGGACGGGACGTTACAATATGGTATCAGAGCAGTCTTTCCTGTAGAGCCTTGGGAGTGGACTGACTATGCTTCATTGCATACTCTGAGTGTCTGTCATGCTTTATAGCTTGTTCTGATGACAAGAGTTTGTGTTTTATATGCATGACTGTCTGATGATTAACGCTATTAGTTTACCTTTGCATACCTCATGGTATCATGTTTGGCCAACTTAATACTAATGATTTATGTATATGGGAACACTAATGGGTTATCATAGACGAAATAGAAGTGATAGGTTAATGCGAATCACGAGGTTTTGGGGACGTTAGAAACTAAGTTCTAGAGATTAGTTCCGTTTCGACGTATAATCTTTATTCGTGCTTGACGTTTTCTCTTTCCTTATCAATTGCATTGAAGTCTCTAGTTCTTGATCTCTTTCTTGGAATGTGTCTTCTATATTTTCTCATATCTCGTCATTCATATATATCCTTGCTTGATTATGTTCCTAATTGTTGCTTGAATCGTTTGAAACATTTATCCTATACCTTACCAACTCTATGCTGCTTGCTTTGAACTTGGATTTATTTCGGTGCAACATATCATTTCTTGAAATTTCCTTCTTGAGTACTTGTTTCAGATTCTCTTCGAAAAAAATTTCAATTTAAATCTTTTTTTACTTGGCTGTATCGACAACCCTTGCTTAAATTTTGATGGGATTGTTTTTAATTCAGCCTAGACTTTCTTACATAAACTTTGAAACTTCTTTATGTAGTTTAATCTTGTTTATCTGTGATATACTACTTATCTTTTATTGATTTATAGAAAATTTTATTTCAGAATCTATTCTTTAAATAGAAACTGATTTTCTTCCAACTTTATTATACTTTTATAGCTATTCTTACCTAATTATGTATTTAAGTATCCTCCAAGATTTTTAAAGAAAATATTTTGCCCTTAACACCAAACAAGCTTTAATTTACAAACCATGCATGATTTGCTTGATCTGAAATTAAAATCGGTATAACGTATTATTTATACTAAGTTTAGTACTTTTGAAAACTGTTGGGATTAAATATTTTCCTTTGAAAAAGATAAACTAATTCCTTCTGTTTCAAGTTGAAATTGTTCTACATTGCTGTACTATCTTTTCTATTACTGTTCATATCAAAACTCTTTAATTCAAAATCCTTTCTTAAGCTTTCAATTTAATTCTCCTTCCGGTATATTTCATTGTTTATATATATCCTTGTTGTTTGATAATCTCACGTATTCCTTTAAATCCTTGTGAAATACCATCTTTGTCCAACTGTGAACTTGAGTATTCTTCCAATTTCTCGCATAAACCTTTCGTGCCGTTTGTCTTTCTCTTCTCAAGTTTCGTATTCCTTATATGCGGTAGTTCTTAGGGACAAGATTTGTGCATACGGAAAGTGAATCTGGTCAGTATACGAAGTTATAAGGAGTTGTGGAGTTTTGAAGCGACAAGAGGAAGTTATCATGCTTTGTTAAGAGTTCTGAACGAACATTGTGTCTATTTAATTTTAGATTTTGAAATTTGGTTTGCATCACCTAATATATTCTCTTCTATGTTTATGTTATATGGTTTTCTTGGTATCTTTAAAATATTCGAAAGGGGATGTGAATATGAATCTTTTCTCCATCTTATATCAATTTTCGAGGGCGAAAATTTTTGTAAGTTGGATAGAATGTAACATCCCGCATTTTTGAAAATCTAATTATAAATAAATTATGATTTTATCTTATTAAGTTTAAACTTTATAATTTTAGAAATTATTTTGTTAGAGATAATTAAATAAGATTTGGAGATAGTTTTATTTCGAATCAATTAATATTTTTAAGTAATCTAATTATAATGGAATATTTTGTATAATTTTAGTAATTGAAAAATAATAAAGAATTGTACAATTTAATTTAAGTAACTTTTATTCTGAAAAGGTTACGATTTATTTTATTAATTTGATATCTTATTTTATAAATTAATCAATTGAGAGTAATTAAATTAGTTTTATTAATATTTGGAGTTTAAGTTGATTAATATTCTTATGTAATTTTTATAATTGGTTATTTCAAATGCTTTGGAAATAAAATTTAGTAATGAAAGTATTATATAATTTAATTTAGGTAATTTCTAATATGAATGAATTATGGTTTATTTTATTAGTTTGAACTTTTAGAGATTAATTTATTAGGAATGATTAAATAGATTTTTATAAATACTTTAAGTTTAAGTAATTTTATTATTATTAGATATTTTATAAATTGAAATTAAAGTTTCAGTGATAGAAAAATAATAAAAAGTTATATCATTTAATTTGACTAATTAGTATTGAGTTTAAACTGTATTTTATAAAAATGTGATTAATATGTTTATTTTATAATGTAAATTAGAAATAATTGATTGAACTTAGCAATATGTTGATAAATAATGTTCCTAAATATTTTTAATAGAGTATATTTGATTCTAAAATTACTCTATCTTTCAATTTTATCAAAATATCTATTCATATCTATCTATATTACTTTATAAAATCCCTAATTTCTAACCCTAATTCCCAAATTGAATCAAAAACCCTAATTTCCCAAATTGAGAAAACCTAACCCTAATTTTCCCCCTTTCCCCAGCCTTTGAAACGCAGCCCACACCCCCCTTTCATCACCATCAACGTAAACAGCACACACACAAAATAGGGGAGGACTTCTGAGAGAGCTGAGGGAAAGAGAGGAAGCGAGGATTGTTCACCGTCACTGCCGCCGTCCTGGAACACGCCGCTGACGCCGTTGCAGAGAGAAGCGGACGAAGTACCATCGTGCTCCTTGCCGCTGCTGTCGAACAGACCCGTTCGAGAGGAGAGAGTGCCGCGAGCCGGGGACGACGCGAGGAAGAAGAGGAGTCGTCGCACCCAGCCGCTGTGTAGCTCGCCATCACCGGCGTCTTACCGCCATCGCTATGGAGACCGAACGTCGTCGATCTTCCTGCCGCATCCTTGGAGTCCGCCCCGTCATTGAGGAAGACAGAGATGAGGGAGGAGCTGCGAACGCGCCGTGGTGGTTGCCGTCGCCACTGCCTAGGTTCCTGTGGTCCAAGTCGCCATTGATGGAGAAGACGCCACCGAGGAGCAGAGCCTCTATTTCGCGTCAGTCACGACGGAGCTACTATGGATGTTGCTATCTTGCTGCCACTGAAGGTCCATAGCCGCCAATCCACGCTGCTGCTGAAGATGGTAAGCCAAACTGTCGTCCTTGTTGCTGGAGAAGACCACCGGAGTTGCTGTTCTGGCTCTGGTCTATTACTTTATTTGATTCTGTTCCATTTACACACTTCCTTTGTCACTGCCATCCTTGTTAACGATTTAACTTTTTAGTACATTCCTTGTCCTGAATTTTCCAGAGTTGTGTTTGCTCTTGCTTCCTATTCGATTCAAATCCTTTGTCCTGTTGCAACCATCGGCGCTACCTTAAGAAAATGAGACTGCTATTATTCCGGTTAATGCTCCTGCTGCCGCCGTTTCCTCGTTCTGTTATTATTGTCTAATTGAGGTAAGGCATTCTGGCTCTTGCTTCAATTTGAGTTAGCATGGAGTTTACAGAATTTTTACTATTATCCTATTTGAATTCACCGTTTCTGATTGCTGCCATGACCGCTGCCATGACCACCTCACGATGCTACTGGTTCTGTTTGAAAATGGATGCTACTTCTGGAATCCCAGATCGGAGAGGAGAGGAGGCGTTTAACTTTGTCATTGTTGCTGCCATGGAAATAGATGCTGGAAACTGCTAATGGAGCAGCTGCGTTTAGTGATTTTTGCGAGTTTCGACATTGAGGTAGGGAGTTTAAAACGATTTCAATTTAAGAATGCCTACAAGGTTTATTGAATAACTGCAAATAGATTTAATAGCTGTGAGTAATTGATTGATTATGTAATTATTGAATTGTGGCTGAAATTGTAATTAGAATGGTTGAGATTGTGATTTGGAATTGTTGATTTGTGATATTGATTGATTATGTGGATTGGGAATTGCTTGATGACTAATTGTTGATAATTTCTGAATTTTAATGGGTTATGTTGGATTTGTTGCCGTTGAGTTGTTATTTGGTATATTGTAATGTTAATGAACTTGGTTGGTGGTTGATTTGAAATTGGTTTTGAGGGGTTTTGAAGGGTTGGATTTTGAATACTAAATAGATTGCTGAAAAACTGATTTTTGAAATAAAAAGGTGACTTTGGAAGTGAATTAGTTATTCAACGATAATCGAAATGATATAAGAGCAAAGGCTGAGTAAAGTATAATAAAAGTTGTTGTTGGGACTCAATTTTGAGAAGTTTGAATTAATTATAGAACTAGTTATGATTTTTCAAAGTTAAAATGTAAAACTTGATTTTCTGCATTATTTTTAAAGGAAGCCGGAAACTTTGAAAAATTATAACTATTTCTGTGATTATCGGAATTGTGTGGAACCAAGTTTGGATTGAGCTTGGGGATATAGGGAACTGGACTGCTGAATTTGAGACTTTTTCACTAAATTTATGATTTATGGTGAATTTTTGAATCATGGATGTCAAAACTGGTTTTTCTGCAGAACGTTTAACGCAGCAGCAACTTGATTCCTCTATTGGAAATTCTGCAGTTTGAATTTTAAAATGAAACCAATTTTAAATAAAACTTTATTTCTATTATTTTAATGCCGTAAAATATCAGAACAATTGGACCTGTAGTTTTAAAGATATGAATTTTTGAAAGATGATGCATTATGCAGAAAAAGCCAGATTCTGTTTCCTTAAATTAGTAACTTTGGGAGTTTATAACTTTTGATCCTGGATAGATATTGAGATGCAACCAATTGGAGGTGAAAATTAAGTATGTTTAGTATATGTGATTTAAATTTTAGGATTTTCCATGTTTTAATAAGTGAGTTATGAGACTTGGAAGAGGTTGTGTTCAATGATTTGTAAAACAGAATTCTGCAGAAAATTACCTAACTTCCAAGCTACGTAACTCCTTCATTAAAAATGGTATGACCCTGGAACCAATTGAGAAATAAATTTGGATGAGTTATGTTTAACCACATTAATTTTGAAGGTGGTTGGATATAATTTTGATTTTATATGAAATTTCAAATGTTGTATGGTGCTGTTGTCTTTTGGATTTAAAATACTGCAGAACAGTCACGGTTTTGCTTATATTTCCGAAGCTAGAGACAACGAAAAATTATGATTTTTGATTTAATATAAAGTTTAATCCGAGACGGTCGCATGGATTTAAAGTTTGCATAATTCCAAATTCATTTGATATTTTAAAAACAAAATGGAAATCAGGCTGGCAAGTTGTGTTGGTAATTATTTTGGATATGGAATTTAAGAAATAGATTTTCTATTATCAAATGTTTTTGAGAATATATTGCTGTGGCAAATACGGAAAGAGGCTGATGAACTGTTGAGAAAGAAGGAACCCGTAAGGGTGGATAAGTCCTATTTTTAAAGGAGATTATGTCCAAATTTTTATAAAAAATATAAGGACTTAATCAAAATAAATATTCAAGGCTTATTTAATAATAATAACTTCAATAATTCTTTTAAGAAAAGAATATTTGGTTTATGAGATTGTTGGTAGGGGCGTGGGTCTAGGCGCTTGCTCAGTGCGTAAACTATTATGCAGGGATGGTGGTTTTGTCCCGCCTGCAGTGAGGACGGTGGTTTAATCCCGCTTGCGTGTTCCGGGCAAGGATGGTGGTTTAATTCCCGCTTGTCTATGGAACCTACGGATAAGGATGGTGGTCTAATCCCGCTTATCCGAGTCGGGTCTGGCAACATAACCGACGCGTGAGCTCATGGCCAGTAGGACAGGCATGCATCATATGCATCTATGTGACATTGTTTGGGTGTGTATATTGTAATTGGTTTGCCTAAGTGAATAATTCTGTTAACTGCTAATTGCTATACTTGATATAATTGCTCTTGATTGTGTTTGAACCTCATTACTTGTGTTTGTAACTGATTGGCTGGATTGTGGTGAATTGGGTGCTGGTTGAATTGCTTGGGCCTGAGGCCGTGATTGGATTGTGTTTGAGGTTTAGTAAGTATGAAAGATTGAGCTGGTTCAGCATACACTTAATGAACCTATGCTTGGAACAGATTAGTCATTCATACGATCTAGGAAAACTTTTAAGATTTTTATAAAGGAAAATATGGGTTTAGAATTTTGGATAATTAACTGATGCTTTATAAGATTTTGGATTTTTGAATGTTATGCGGTTGGTTTTCAAAATAAAAGGTTGACACGGCGAGTAAAGATCACTGCAAATGAAAGTAGTTTTCTTTTAAATACTTTTGAGTGAAATTAACTATTTGCGTTTTATTCTTTACTTTCACGGCATTCTCGACCTCTACTGAGAACATGTGGTTTGGTTCTCACCCCCAAATTTTCCACCCTTTCAGCGACAGGTTTGAAGACGCAATTTGAAGCTGCGAGCGATCAGTAGGCTTTCTTTATGGTTTTAATTGCTTTCATAGAGTCTCCTCGCTATTGTCCTTTGAGATTTTATTTTACATAGAGGGGTAGGTTTAGTATATTGTATTTGAGTTTTATTTGGTCTCTTTTGTATAAGAATTATTATCAATAATATTTATGTGATTATTATTATTTGTAAATGTTTGAATTATGACTTTAATGAATAAAAAACAAAATTTTCTGGAATTTTCTTAAAACTGAAACGCGAACTCGATACAAAGGCTCGATAATTAAGTAGTCAATACTAGAGAAGGTTACGTAATGTTCTTTCTAGTGGAAATACCCTGACTTAAGCAAGGTATTTTGCTGGACGGGACGTTACAAAGATGTTACTGAAGAGCAAGTTGCTAAGTACCTTGGAGCAATCATGAAGCTAAACGCCAAGTAATTTGGTAATGAGACTTGGGAGAATGAACCTCCAATTCTCACTAAAGAACGTGATGACTTGACTAGGCAGATATTACCTCTGAAGAGACACGATCCTGGAAAGTTCTCAATACCTTGCACCATAGGCACCATGACCTTTGAGAAGGCTCTGTGTGACCTAGGGTCAAGTGTAACGACCCAATTTCTGGTACGTCAAGATCATACTAGAAACTGAGCGCTACCAACTTGTCTCCCTAATTATTGTCTATTATTTATTATATGAGCCTGATTCGTTGTTAAAAACGTAGTTATTTTGTGAGGTACTTTTTTTTAAAACGTTTGGATTAACAAACAGAATCATTCATATTCAATTCATAAATAATAACGGATAAAACAGTTATAAACAACCACACATAAATACATCTCAAGTAGTTAACAACATTCAGTGATTCATCCTTTATTAGAGTATATAGTTTTAGTTAGAACACCCCTAGATATAGCTAAATAATAACTATATACATATATACATACAACATCCCAAGCCCTGACCTGTTCAAGAAGTCCCTAAGCTGGCGCCCAGGCTAGCCTAGACTCTATACTCACCTAGTCCCTCTAAACTACTAAAGCGAGGGAAAGTACGTTCTAGGTCTTCAAAACTCAAGTCAGGTGGATCGTCATCAAAAGGTGGAACATCATCCTCTACTCCTCTGCACGATCAGATATTGCCATATGACATCACTCCAGTACCTCATCAAGTAGCCACATAACAAGAGTCTCGTACATAGGATTTAGGTTAAAGTTCGCGTACAAACGGGGTGCAGATGTTGGCTGGTCTCACCATATATACATATGAACAGAGAACGGGATTCACCCTAGACTCAGAAGACTACCTAGAGTGGAATCCTCTTTATGAACGGTCATCAGCGAACTACGGAAGTGTACCCAAGCTTCCATCTGAAGGGGGAAGGGAGAGAGAAGGGGTAAGAACTTGGGAGTTCTTAGTAGGGCCGGGGTTATTAGTTACGTTCATTAATTCTGTGTTGTTTAGCAGATAAATAGCAGAATACCGAGAAGCAGTGAACAGAAGAAGCAAAAAACTAGAGAAAATAGAGAAAATAGAAAGTAAAACAAAAACAAGAGAATACAAAAAAATAAAACACAGACACAGTGAATAGAATACAAACAAAGAAAGCATACATTCAAACAACAACCATAACAGAGTAAATGCGCAACCAAATATGATGCATGTCTAGCCCTAGTGCAGGTAATGAGCTCATCTGTCGGTTACATACCCGCTCCCGACGTTACCCAGCAACCTCTGTCTGGATAAGGCTTTCCTGTTGGCAATATCCACTGCAAGCAACCTTTGTCTTGTAGGGTATCCACTGCAAGCAACCTTTGTCTTGCAGGGCGGCACTTATTAGCCGATATATGCCCAACAGACTCACTGTAAGCAACCTCTGTCTTACAGGAGCAACAACATACTCACTATAAGCAACCTCTGTCTTATAGGAGCAACAACACACTCACTGTAAGCAACCTCTGTCTTACAGGAGCACACTCATCTCGATACCTCTGTAAGCAACCTCTGTCTTACAGCAAAGCATTATAGCAAGGTATCCCAGGAAAGCGTTCTCAGTGGTTGTACCACCATCTATCTGACTGCCTCTCTACTGCAGATTCTTACATAATCATTCTCATTATCATCATTCATTAACATTCTCATTATTCATCATCACTTTCACATTCTTATGCAGTACCTCTTTCTTTCTCTGTTCAATCGTGCTATACAAACTCTACAGCTTTGACTTTTACAACATCTTAACTCAAACTATTTCTCTTTATCACATTACTCTTTTCTCTTTGTCTTTTTACTTTGCTCTGATTACTCTTTTCTCTGTATCCCTTTATTCTTCTCTGGTTATTCTGTTCTCTGTGTTTCTTTACTCTGCTTTGATTTCTCTGCTTAACATATGTATTTAAAGCTTATGTAAATGTCGGTATGAATAGTTAGTCTGTTCCAAGTATAGGTTCATTAAGTCTATACTGAAACAGTTTAACTTTTCATATTATACCTAACCCTAGTCGAAACTCAAGAACTAACTATGTTGCCCTAGTTCGTTCACTAATCTCTGTCTATTTTTCTGTCATTAAAACTTTACAGACTTTTTCTTCGACTTTTATCTTTTCTTCAACTTTTTATCTTTCTTTTATCTTTGCCTCACTAACATGTTATTACCACTCCCTAAGTGTTTTATGAAGGTAATTATGAGATTCTGCGCTTAAAGTTGTCTTTCTAAAGCTTTTACAGAAAACTGCCTTTTCCGCATTATTTTAATATTTTTATTAAAATATTATTTTTAATTAAATATTATTATTTAATATTTTTTTATTTTTTTATTATTTTATCATTAAATTTTTGAAAATTAACTTACTTTTACTTTTAACCTTTAAAATTCACTTTTTACCACCCGTAACTTTTAATATTTCTACTTTTACCACCCTAACTTTCAGAAATTACCAAATAACTCCCCAAACACCAAATTAATTACTTCCTTGCCCTTTTATGAATCAAAAAGGTGTTCTTCATTGTTCTTCATCACACTCAAAGTGTTCTTCATGTTCTTCATAAATTCTTCAGATTCCTTCTCTGTTTTTACCCGTTTTTCAGTCTTTTCAGAAACCGATTTTTACTATAATTCATAATAAATTAGCAGCCACTAAAACCCCATCTTTTCTACATGATTTCAACACAAATTGAACCTCAATTTAAGCTTAGGGTTTCATTTTTCCAGCTGCCCAAGAATATGAACTTTAAAGCTTGAATTTCATCAAATTTCATCAAAATTTCACCAAATTTTCACCAAGAATCAATCATATATGCAACCAATTTTTAGCACAGCCAATTTATACAACATTCACACAACTAAAACACAAATAGTCAAGATTAATTTCGTGACACCCTACCTGGTTTTTCTGCTCCTAATTCAATTAAACTTTCAGGTGGTCCTTAAGCACTTTTTCCTCCTAAATCACATCAAGAAAACACATATTTAACCATGTTTCCTTGAAACCGAATCAAAAGAGAGATGGTGCAGCCAACTCACCTTGATTCCAGCCTTGATAAGTCATACGATCATGTAGAGAAAGAAGAGAGGATCATTTTGGTCGGATTGGAATTTTGATTTGAGTTTTAGTTCAGCAGAAATCAAGCTTTGAAGATTTGGAACTAAGAACATTTCTCTCTTTTTCTCTCTACCTATTTTTGGCCACAAAGTGAAAATAAGCCAGGCTTGAGGGTTTTGGGGGTGTAGGGTGAGTTGTGATTGGTTGGCTTGGAGGTGGATTAAAATAATATTAAAATATCTCAGGTGTATAACTACTAAAACTAGATGTATCGGAACACTTGCAAAAACATCTCTAAAAATTATTTTCTGAGCTACTAGCATAAATGACACTAGTAACATGTTTATTATGAGAATAAAACACGAATAATGAGGCCTTAGCATTGCTAAAGTCATCAGAGAGTGCTGGTGCTAAGCTGCACCAGTAAATTGAGAACCCGGTTAAACCGATTTCCTGTTTTTAACTAAAACAGACCAAGTAACCTTATAATATTATTCAAGAAGCTTCTAATACTAATATAATGATAATATTATACTATTATCTCTCTCCTCTCATGAATCGAGTCCAGTTCGTCAAACAGAGACTATTTACGAAAATCAGAATCAAAACTGCCAACTGATACGGTTCAAAAATTAGGTTCTTCGCAATTGCATTATCGAGCTTGCCTCAGAAGAGGTTCTAGCTTAAAGATGACATAATGACAATGAGGATTGAGATACTTGATGATATAGAAGAGGTGTTCCCTTTACTTATTTTCCGGAGAAATCCGTGCCTTCGGAAAAGATCTCGCATACTCGAAAATCAGGGTTGTTACATCAAGTATAAACCTCATGCCTCTCTCTATAATGGAGAAGCTAGGGATCATTGATGTACAAGCTTTAAGAATCTCACTAGAGATGGCAGACAGTTCAAGGAAACAAGCTTATGGACTTGTAGAGGATGTCTTGGTAAAGGTTGAAGACCACTACATCCCTGCTGATTTCATAATCCTAGACACTGGGAAGTGTATAGATGAATCCATCATCCTTGGTAGACCCTTCCTAGCCACAGCAAAAGTTGTGAGTGATGTAGACAGAGGAGAATTAGTCCTTCAAGTGAATGAGGACTCCCTTGTGTTTAAGGCTCAAGGATCTCCCTCTGTAACCATGGAGAGGAAGCATGAAAAGCTTCTCTCAATACAGAGTCAAACAAAATCCCCACATTCAAACTCTAAGTTTGGTGTTGGGAGGCCACAACCAAACTATAAGTTTGGTGTTGAGAGGCCATCATCATGCTCTGAGTATCTGTGAGGCTCCATGAGAGCCCACTGTCAAGCTACTGACATTAAAGAAGCGCTTGTTGGGAGGCAACCCAATTTTATTTATTCTCCATTGTTATTTTATGTTTTCTGTAGGTTGATGATCATGTGAAGTCACAAAAACAATTGAAAAAGCAAAAACAGAAGGAAAAACAGTATTAAAAATAGAACACCCTGGAGGAGAAACTTACTAGCGTTTAAACGCCAGTAAGGGTAGCAGAATGGGCGTTAAACGCCCAGTCTGGCACCATTCTAGGCGTTTAACGCCAAAAATGGGCACCAGACTGGCGTTTAACGCCAGGAATGGGCAAGAAGCTGGCGTTAAACGCCAAAAATGGGTAGCAACCTGGCGTTTAACGCCAGGATTGGCAGAAAGGGGCATTTTTGCACGCCACTTGGTGCAGGGATGAGATATCCTTGACACCTCAGGATCTGTGGACCCCACAGGATCCCCACCTACTCCACCTCTCTCTCTCTTCTTCACCCATTCACCAATCACCTCAATACCTCTTCCCTAAAAACCCCTCACCTATCAAATCCCACCATTCTCTTCACCACTCACATCCATCCTTCATAAAACCCCACCTACCTCACCATTCAAATTCAAACCACTTTCCCACCCAAACCCACCCATAATGGCCGAACCATACCCCCCTCTCCACTCCTATATAAACCCATCTTCACTCCTTCATTTTTACACAACATACACACTACTTCTCCCCCTTGGCCGAAACACTAAGCCCCCTCCATCTCCCTTATTTCTTCTTCTTCTACTCTCTTCTTTCTTCTTTTGCTCGAGGACGAGCAAACCTTCTAAGTTTGTTGTGGTAAAAGTGTTACTTTTTGTTTTTCCATAACCATTTATGGCACCTAAGGCCGGAGAAACCTCTAGAAAGAGGAAAGGGAAGGAAAAAGCTTTCACCTCCGAGTCATGGGAGATGGAGAGATTCATCTCAAGGGTGCACCAAGACCACTTCTATAAAGTTGTGGCCAAGAAGAAGGTGATCCCCGAGGTCCCTTTCAAACTCAAAAAGGGTGAATATCTGGATATCCGACATGAGATTCGAAGAAGAGGTTGGAAAGTTCTCACCAACCCCATTCAACAAGTCGGAATCTTAATGGTTCAAGAGTTCTATGCCAATGCATGGATCACCAAGAACCATGATCAAAGTGTGAACCCGGACCTAAAGAATTGGCTTACAATGGTTCGGGGAAAATGCTTAGATTTTAGTCTGGAGAATGTAAGGTTGGCATTCAACTTGCCCATGATGCAAGGAGATGCACACCCCTACACTAGAAGGGTCAACTTTGATTAAAGGTTGGACCAAGTCCTCATAGATATTTGTGAAGAGGGCGCTCAATGGAAGAGAGATTCAAGAGGGAAGCCGGTTCAACTAAGAAGGCATGACCTCAAGCCCGTGGCTAGGGGATGGTTGGAGTTTATCCAACGCTCAATCATTTCCACTAGCCGGTTCAACTAAGAAGGCATGACCTCAAGCCCGTGCCATCATGATTCATAGCATCATGACTAGAGAGGAAGTAGAAGTTCTTGAGGTTGACTAGAGAGGAAGTAGAAGTTCATGAGGTTATCTCCCAAGAACTCTACAAGGTGGTGAACAAGCCCTCTACCTTGGCAAGGTTAGCCTTCCCTCATCTTATTTGTCACCTTTGCAATTTAGCTGGAATTGACATAGAGGAAGACACCCTCATTGATAAGGATAAGCCCATCACTAAGAAAATGATGGAGCAAACAAAAGATCCCACTCATGGACAAGAGCATGAGGAAATTCCTCATCATGAAGTCCCTGAGATGCCTCAAGAGATGCATTTTCCTCCACAAAACTATTGGGAGCAAATCAACACCTCCCTAGGAGAATTAAGTTCCAACATGGGACAACTAAGGGTGGAGCACCAAGAGCATTCCATCCTCCTCCATAAAATTTGAGAAGACCAAAGAACCATGAGAGATGAGTAACAAAGGCAAGGAAGAGACATTGAGGAGCTCAAGCACTCCATAAGATCTTCAAGAGGAAGAACAAGCCGCCATCACTAAGGTGGACCCGTTCTTTAATTTCCTTGTTCTTTATTTTTTGGTTTTTTTTCGAATTTTTATGCTTTATGTTTATTTATGTTTGTGTCTTTATTACATGATCACTAGTGTCTAAGTGTCTATGCCTCAAAGATATGAAAATGAATCCATCACCTTTCTTAAATGGAAAATGTTTTTAATTAAAAAAGAAAAAGAAGTGCATGAATTTTGAATTTTATAACAGATTAATTATTTTGATGTGGTGGCAATACTTTTGTTATATGAATGAATGCTTGAACAGTGCATATGTCTTTTGAATTTGATTGTTTATGAATGTTAAAATTGTTGGCTCTTGAAAGAATGATGGAAAAGGAGAAATGTTATTTGATAATCTGAAAAATCATAAAATTGATTCTTGAAGCAAGAAAAAGCAGTGAATACAAAAAAAAAGGAAAAAGAAAAAGCAAGCAGAAAAAGCCAATAACCCTTTAAACCAAAAGGCAAGGGTAAAATAAAAAGGATCCAAGGCTTTGAGCATCAGTGGATAGGAGGGCCCACAGGAATAAAATCCTGGCCTAAGCGGCTAAACCAAGCTGTCCCTAACCATGTGCTTGTGGCGTGAAGGTGTCAAGTGAACACTTCAGACTGAGCGGTTAAAGTCGTGGTCCAAAGCAAAAAAAGTGTGCTTAAGAGCCCTGGACACCTCTCACTGGGGACTTTAGCAAAGCTGAGTCACAATCTGAAAAGGTTCACCCAGTCATGTGTTTGTGGCATTTATGTATCCGGTGGTAATACTGGAAAATAAAATACTTAGGGTCACGGCCAAGACTCATAATGTAGCTGTGTTCAAGAATCAACATACTTAACTAGGAGAATCAATAACACTATCTGGATTCTGAGTTCCTATAGATGCCAATCATTCTGAACTTCAAGGGATAAAGTGAGATGCCAAAACTGTTCAGAAGCAAAAAGCTAAAAGCCCCGCTCATCTAATTAATATTGGCCTTCATAGATATTTTTGGAATTCATTGTACATTCTATTCTTTTTATCCTATATGATTTTCAGTTGCTTGGGGACAAGCAACAATTTAAGTTTGGTGTTGTGATGAGCGGATAATTTATACGCTTTTTGGCATTGTTTTTTTAAGTTTTTAGTATGTTTTAGTTAGTTTTTATTAGTTTTTATTTAAAAATCACATTTCTGGACTTTACTATGAGTTTGTGTATTTTTCTGTGATTTCAGGTATTTTCTGGCTGAGATTGAAGGACCTGAGCAAAAATCTGATTCAGAGGCTGAAAAAGGACTGCAGATGCTATTGGATTCTGACCTCCCTGCACTCGAAGTGGAATTTCTGGAGCTACGGAAGCCCAATTGGCGCCCTCTCAATTGCGTTGGAAAGTAGACATCCTGGGCTTTCCAGCAATATATAATAGTCCATACTTTGCCCAAGAGTTGATGGCCCAAACCGGCGTTCTAAGTCAGCTTAAGAATTCTGGCGTCAAAACGCCAGAACTGGCACAAAAGCTGGAGTTAAACGCCCAAACTGGCACAAAAGCTGGCGTTTAACTCCAAGAAAAGTCTCTACATGTGAAAGCTTCAATGCTCAGCCCAAGCACATACCAAGTGGGCCCGGAAGAAGATTTCTGCATTAATTACTTATTTCTGTAAACCCTAGGCTACTAGTTCTCTATAAATAGGACCTTTTACTATTGTATTTTCATCTTGGTTCTTCAGGTTCCCTCTCTGGGGCCGAAGCCAATGACCACCATTATCACTTTTGTATTTTCAACGGTGGAGTTTTTACACACCATAGATTAAGGTGTGGAGCTCTACTGTTCTTCATGAATTAATGCAAAGTACTATTGTTTTTCTATTCAACTCAAGTCTATTTCTTCTCCAAGATATTCATTCGCACCCAAGAACATGATGAAAGTGATGATTATGTGACACTCATCACCATTCTCACCTATGAACGTGTGCCTGACAACCACTTCCGTTCTACATGAAAACAAGCTTGAATGTGTATCTCTTAGGTTTCTAATCTAAGATTAGAACCTTCGTGGTATAGGCTAGAATTATTGGCGGCCATTCCTGAGATCCGGAACGTCTAAACCTTGTCTGTGGTATTCTGAGTAGGATCTGGGAAGGGATGACTGTGACGAGCTTCAAACTCGCGAGTGTTGGGCGTGTGACAGACGCAAAAGGATCAATGGATCCTATTCCAACATGATCGAGAACCGATAGATGATTAGCCATGCGGTGACAGTGTGCGTAGAACATTTTTACTGAGAGGACGGGAAGTAGCCATTGACAACGGTGATGCCCAACATAAAGCTTGCCATGGAAAGGAGTATGAATGATTGGAAGAAGGCAATAGGAAAGCAGAGGTTCAGGAGGAACAAAGTATCTTCATACGCTTATCTGAAATTCCTACCAATGAATTACATAAGTATCTATATCTCTATCTTTATTTTATGTTTTATTTATCTTTAATTATCAATCCTCCATACCATTTAAATCTTCCTGACTGAGATTTACAAGATGACCATAGCTTGCTTCAAGCCGACAGTCTCCGTGGGATCGACCCTTACTCACGTAAGGTATTACTTGGACGACCCAGTGCACTTGCTAGTTAGTTATGCGGAATTGTGACAAAGTGTGATTCACGTTTGAGAGCTCCAAGTCTTTGGCGCCATTGTTGATGATCACAATTTCGTGCCCCATTCATCATATGCATTTTTTTTATACTTGCCTGCTTTAATTACTTGAGTTTGCCTAATTATATATATAATATGCCTACTTGCTTCCTGAATTACTTGTTATATGTATGATACTACTTGTGCTTTTCCATGCTTGCATTATCTATGTTTGTTTGGTGTTGAGGAGGTTAGGTAGGCGGTGGCGATGGGATCGCACGGAGGGTAGGTTGGTGAAGGCTGTGGGATAGCGATGAATAGTTTTAGTTAGAAATTCCTTAAGATTAGATACCTTGTATATTATTTACGGTTAAAGTTATTTATTTTTACTAAGCTTGAATATCTGTTTGGTATGAAGATCTAGGATTGCCTCTGGCATCCCGGGGTCTTACATCTTACATTACTGGGTACTGTTACCATACTAAGAACCTCCGGTTCTCTTTCCATACGTTGTTATTATTTTTTAGATGCAGGTCGCTGATGAGATATTTTGATGAGAAACGAATCTCTCCCAAAACACCACAAATCTAACCGGCAAGTGCACCGGGTCGCATCAAGTAATAAAAACTCACGGGAGTAAGGTCGATCCCACAGGGATTGAAGGATTGAGCAATTTTAGTTTAGTGGTTGATTTAGTCAAGCGAATCAAGATTTGGTTGATGGTTTTGTGACTTGCAGAATTTAATTGCATTGAATTAAAGAGAATAAGAATTAAAGGGCTGAAACTTAAAGAACAAGAAATTAAATGGCAGAAACTTAGAGTGCAAGAAATGTAAATTGCGAAATCTTAAAGTGCAAGGAATGTAAATTGCTTGAAATGTAAAGGGGATTGGGATGTGGATTTGCAGAAATTAAACAAGGAAAAATTAAATTGCATCAAACAGAAGGGAAAAAGGGAATTGGGATTGAACCGGATATGTAGCAGAAAAGTAAATGAACATAAGAAAGCAAGAAACAGAATGTAAATTGGAGATTTGGATCTCAGGACCCAGAGACTAGAAAACCAAGTCTAGATCTCAATGCCTTCCTAGATCCAACAAGAACAATAGCAAGGAAATTGTAAATTGCAAAGAAAAGAGATGAAGAACAATGAACTGGAAATGGAATTCAATTAACTGTAAAGAAACAGAGAGATCCAAGATTGAGATTGAAACAGAATTTCTTCAATTCTCCAATCGAAGATCCAAGACAAATGTAAAATGAAATTGAAAGCAATGAAAGCAAGAAATTAAAGTTCACTCAAGTTCAAAAGCTCTCCGAAAACTATTATGAAAATTCTAAAAGGAAAGCTCCCTTAATAACTTGAATTCTATCCTATTTATACACTTTCCAAAATGATCTTCAAGCCTTGAGTTGGGCCTTTGTTCTTGGTGGAATTGGGTTGAAAGAGGCCTTGGTTGATTGCTCTTGAAGTTTGAAGAAGAACCGAAGTGAACCAATTGAACCGGTTTTGAAGTTAGCCAAAGTTGGTCCCAACGTTAGGGCCAAAGTTAGGGGTCTAACTTTGACCCTAACTTTTCATAGCAGCAAGCATAATTCTCTGGTTTGGACGTTGGTGCCAACGTTAGGGGTCTAACTTTGACCCTAACGTTGGCCTTGCTTAGTGCTAGTGGCGCCAACGTTAGCCTCCAAGTTAGGGGGCTAACGTTGGCGCAAACGTTGGTGCCCCTCCCTTTGTGATTCATGTGCCAACGTTAGCCTCCAAGTTAGGGGGCTAACGTTGGCGCAAACGTTGGCCTTCTCCCCCTTTATAACTCATGTGCCAACGTTAGCCTCCAAGTTAGGGGGCTAACGTTGGCACAAACGTTGGCTTGCCCAGGGATGAATTTCAAGTTCCAACGTTAGCCTCCAAGTTAGGGGGCTAACGTTGGAGCTAACGTTGGCCTCTTCCTTCCAATGTCATGTGCCAACGTTAGCCTCCAAGTTAGGGGGCTAACGTTGGCTCAAACGTGGGGAGCCCAGGGAGTGATTTTCATGCCCAACGTTAGCCTCCAAGTTAGGGGGCTAACGTTGGGGCTAACTTCATGCCTCCAGGTTCAATTTCACTTATTCCATTCTTCACTTCTAGCCATTCCTCTTTGCTTCAACCTTTCTCCAAGCTTTCTTCACCTATCATTAATCAACCAACTCATCAAAGCTATGCTCAAAATCATGAGATATTCAATCTTTCATAATATGCAACAAATATAGCACAAAACCTCATGAAATGGCATGAATTCATATATGGTTGGTTCAATCAAGGGAAACATGAAAATCTACTCAATTAGCTTGCTTGTAGCTCAAGAAAGTGCATAATTCTAATGAGAACAAAAGAAAAAGACTAGCTAAAATAGGCTAAGATGACTTGTCATCACAACACCAAACTTAAAGCTTGCTTGTCCCCAAGCAAGAAATGAATTATGCTCAGAGATTCTTTCAATTAAGATGGATTGAGGAATACTTGTAAAGTGCAGTGAGTGAAGTGACCAAGTATCAGTGGGGTGAACTCTAAATCATATGCTCACGCAAGGGCTTCAGTGCTCACTAGTCCTTACATATTGGGAGTCGTAGGTCTTAGGATTTTCATCCAAATGGTATCATGGAGATCTCTTTATATGTAATCACCTTGAAGCAGTTTATAGTTTCTGTGCTTTGGCCTCGACTCTAAGTATCATGTCTCAAAGCGGCTCTTTAGATAAGCTTTCAATCAATACTCCTAAACCAGTTGGTTTTAAGGTATTAGGTGTTAAAGCACCCCTAAGGATTTACTTGCTCAAGCCTCTTTCCTTGACACACTTCAACCACAAGCATTTACTAGGATAACAACTCTTTGAGTTTTTGTTTCTTTCTTTCTTTTTCTGCCTAGTAATTGATGCTCAGAGCCTTGGGCCATATTCTTTTTGTTTTTATATTTTCTTTTCTTTCTTTTGTTTTGTTTGCTGCTTCTTGGATCAATAAATTTTTGAGAATCTCCACAATACTTCCTTGAACTTCATGTCCCGCCTATGAGCTCCCATGCAAGTTTTCACAAGCATGCAACCTCAATACATAATCATACAACTAGAACCACCACTTCTCCTAATCTTTTGCTTGCCTCAAAATTGTTTAATTCCTCAATTCTTCCTTTCAAAGAACTTTCATGTGACGCATTCTTGGAAATGGAGTGCAAACAAGTTTTGAAGATAAGAATGTTGTGAATGATCAGACACCTTGCTTATTGAATTATAAAGAAAGACTATGCTATGCAGGCAGGGGTAAATAATAAAAAAAACTATGCTATGCAGATAGGCAGGGCAGATCAGGATACAATCCAACTTTCAATCACAGCAATATTTGATGTAAAACAATCACTTAACAATACAACCTGTTGGAGTTCAATTGCTTTCCTTTTTCTCATCATCATTGTTGCTGACCTTCATGTTCATCTTTCTCCTTTTTGATGATGTTCAAACCTCCAAAAGCTTGTATGACATTCTGCAATGATATTTGAAAGTTGCTTGTTCCCCAAGCACTTGGAAACAATGGTTAGCATGCAGGATTTATTTGTGGGCCTTTGTACTTACTTTGGTGTGGGAACACCAAACTTAGTACCTTGCCAACGGTTCTTGTGCATCAGATTAACCATGTGTAAAACCCTTTTTCTCTTTCAAAAGTAATAAAACTGAAAACTAAAGAATAGCAAAATAGTTGACTAGTTTATCTAACTGCTTGAAGCTAGCATTATGCATAAGGTGAGAATATGTTTTATGATGAAATTTTGGTGAAACACCAAACTTAGAATCATTCATTCTCCCTTAGATTGTTTTGGTGTGCAACACCAAACTTAGCTTCTTGCAATATAGATAAAACTAAGTAACCTTTTTATTGAAATAGCTATGAAAAGAAAGTTACCTCAGGTTGGGTTGCCTCCCAACAAAGCGCTTCTTTATTGTCACTAGCTTGACATCCTTCATTCTTTGATCATGGAGGCTGAAAATCATAGTGCCTCAGCTTTTCTCCTCTCACTATGGACTTCCTTC
This sequence comes from Arachis hypogaea, assembly GCF_003086295.3. Classification (NCBI taxonomy): domain Eukaryota; kingdom Viridiplantae; phylum Streptophyta; class Magnoliopsida; order Fabales; family Fabaceae; genus Arachis; species Arachis hypogaea. The sequence goes on from NC_092055.1 coordinate 71,279,573, forward strand.
CGGTCTCCTCCATTTCTTGGTGCCCTTCTTCAGAAATTCCAGAGGTGGAGAACTCTCTCCTGGTTCATGTCATACAACCAAAACAGCAAAGATGCACAGAGCATTCTGTAGCTTGAGTGCAGTGGGGGTTAGTAGAGATAAAGTCTCAAACAGTTAGTGTGCATGTCAAAGATTAAAGAAACAGAAAAAAAAATGCTTGATCTAGATCACCACCTCACTTAATCATTGTCAATCTATTCAATCCCCGGCAACGGCGCCAAAAACTTGATGAGATATTTTGATGAGAAACGAATCTCTCCCAAAACACCACAAATCTAACCGGCAAGTGCACCGGGTCGCATCAAGTAATAAAAACTCACGGGAGTGAGGTCGATCCCACAGGGATTGAAGGATTGAGCAATTTTAGTTTAGTGGTTGATTTAGTCAAGCGAATCAAGATTTGGTTGATGGTTTTGTGACTTGCAGAATTTAATTGCATTGAATTAAAGAGAACAAGAATTAAAGGGCTGAAACTTAAAGAACAAGAAATTAAATGGCAGAAACTTAGAGTGCAAGAAATGTAAATTGCGGAATCTTAAAGTGCAAGAAATGTAAATTGCTTGAAATGTAAAGGGGATTGGGATGTGGATTTGCAGAAATTAAACAAGGAAAAATTAAATTGCATCAAACAGAAGGGAAAAAGGGAATTGGGATTGAACCGGATATGTAGCAGAAAAGTAAATGAACATAAGAAAGCAAGAAACAGAATGTAAATTGGAGATTTGGATCTCAGGACCCAGAGACTAGAAAACCAAGTCTAGATCTCAATGCCTTCCTAGATCCAACAAGAACAATAGCAAGGAAATTGTAAATTGCAAAGAAAAGAGATGAAGAACAATGAACCGGAAATGGAATTCAATTAACTGTAAAGAAACAGAGAGATCCAAGATTGAGATTGAAATAGAATTTCTTCAATTCTCCAATCCAAGATCCAAGACAAATGTAAAATGAAATTGAAAGTAATGAAAGCAAGAAATTAAAGTTCACTCAAGTTCAAAAGCTCTCCGAAAACTATTATGAAAACTCTAAAAGGAAAGCTCCCTTAATAACTTGAATTCTATCCTATTTATACACTTTCCAAAATGATCTTCAAGCCTTGAGTTGGGCCTTTGTTCTTGGTGGAATTGGGTTGAAAGAGGCCTTGGTTGATTGCTCTTGAAGTTTGAAGAAGAACCGAAGTGAACCAATTGAACCGGTTTTGAAGTTAGCCAAAGTTGGTCCCAACGTTAGGGCCAAAGTTAGGGGTCTAACTTTGACCCTAACTTTTCATAGCAGCAAGCATAATTCTCTGGTTTGGACGTTGGTGCCAACGTTAGGGGTCTAACTTTGACCCTAACGTTGGCCTTGCTTAGTGCTAGTGGCGCCAACGTTAGCCTCCAAGTTAGGGGGCTAACGTTGGCGCAAACGTTGGTGCCCCTCCCTTTGTGATTCATGTGCCAACGTTAGCCTCCAAGTTAGGGGGCTAACGTTGGCGCAAACGTTGGCCTTCTCCCCCTTTATAACTCATGTGCCAACGTTAGCCTCCAAGTTAGGGGGCTAACGTTGGCGCAAACGTTGGCTTGCCCAGGGATGAATTTCAAGTTCCAACGTTAGCCTCCAAGTTAGGGGGCTAACGTTGGAGCTAACGTTGGCCTCTTCCTTCCAATGTCATGTGCCAACGTTAGCCTCCAAGTTAGGGGGCTAACGTTGGCTCAAACGTGGGGAGCCCAGGGAGTGATTTTCATGCCCAACGTTAGCCTCCAAGTTAGGGGGCTAACGTTGGGGCTAACTTCATGCCTCCAGGTTCAATTTCACTTATTCCATTCTTCACTTCTAGCCATTCCTCTTTGCTTCAACCTTTCTCCAAGCTTTCTTCACCTATCATTAATCAACCAACTCATCAAAGCTATGCTCAAAATCATGAGATATTCAATCTTTCATAATATGCAACAAATATAGCACAAAACCTCATGAAATGACATGAATTCATATATGGTTGGTTCAATCAAGGGAAACATGAAAATCTACTCAATTAGCTTGCTTGTAGCTCAAGAAAGTGCATAATTCTAATGAAAACAAAAGAAAAAGACTAGCTAAAATAGGCTAAGATGACTTGTCATCAGTCGCAACCCACCTCAGTGAGTTGCTTGATGGTAGCAGAGCAGAGGATCTTATTCTATTTTGTTGTCATTTTGGTTATTTTGATTAGTACTCTCACTTTTGTATTTACTTTTGCCTTAGAGGCTTACTTTGAGAGTGATATTCTGTATAAGCTGTTTACTTTCAGAAATCTGTATTTCAGTATTTAACTAGTCGTCCCAAACTCCGCGGGTTATGGCTAGTATCTTATGATTAATATACTCTTATATAATTACATATATCTTGTTACCTTACATAGTGGATCTTATGTTTTACGCTTTTAGCTTCGTGTGAACGTTCGCACTTTGTAATTCTGTATTAGAGCTTACTTCCTTCATCGGGCTTCTAGAATTATTATTCCTTCTATATATATATTTGTGTCTGAGCCTTAGAATTGTCGTAACCCTTGATTCCTTTGCTTTACGGCATGAGGTAAGGCTTAGGGTAATTAGGGTGTTACATTTAGTGGTATCAGAGCAGTTCATCCTCGTGAGCCTGAGGGGATAGACCGATTGTGCTTCATTTCATACTCTGGGTCATTTTTCTTTCATGTTATTTAGGTTATCTACTTGATATTTCATAGCATGCTTGTTTGTGAGTGCCTTTTTGGGATAATTGAAGCACTTGGCTTTTGATATTGAGACTGATCACCTTGATATCAAATGTTTGGTGTAAATAGGACCCCTAATGGCTACTCATGGATGAGGTCTGATAAACCACTATTTTATGGTTTATATTGTGCTAAATTGAGTGGTTTTTCATCCATTATTCTCATGCTTATTCATAAGAATCGCATGTTTTACATTTTCCTTCCTGATTTTGTGCTATGATTGAAAACATGTTTCTTTGACCTTAATTTTATTAATTTTAATGCTTCCTTTGTATCATTCGATGTTGTGATATGTGTGTTAAGTAATTTCAGAGTTTACAGGACAGGAATAGCTCAGAGGATGGAAAGGAAGCATGCAAAAGTGGAAGGAATACAAGAAGTTGAAGAAATTGCTAAGCTGTCCAACCTGACCCTCTCGCACTAAAACAGTCATAACTTGAGCTACAGAGATCCAAATGAGGTGGTTCCAGTTGTGCTGGAAAGCTAACATCTGGAACTTCAAAATGATATATATTTTGCCATAGTTTCCCTGAGGATAAGTGACGCGAACGCGTGCTTCACACGGATGCGTCGCAGTGACGAAAATCAGCATCTTTGAATTCGCAACCAGCGAATTCTGGGCTGTTTCTGGCCCAGTTCACGGCCTAAAAAACACAAATTAGAGGCTATAAAGTGAGGGAATGCATCCATTCATTATACAAGAGAAATACAACATACATTCATACATAATTTTAGGATTAGATGTAACTTTTAGAGAGAGAGAGGCTCTCTCCTCTCTCTTAGGATTAGGATTAGGATTTAGGATTTCTCTTAATTTTAGAATTGCTTCTCAATTTCCAGGTTCAATGTTCCTTTTATTTATTTTCCCAATTTAATTTATGAATTCCCATGTTAGATTTGATTTCTTTTATTAATGCAATTTGAGGTATTTCAGATTTATGATTTTTATTTAGCTTTTTACATTCTTAGCTTGAATTGATTAATTGGAGACACTTGAGTTATCAAACTCCTTGTGATTGATGATTGTTATCTTTTCTAGTTGATTTGTATTCCAATAACTCTAGTCTTTTCTTAGGAATTGATTGGGACCTGAGGGATCAAATTGATTTATCTACTTAACTTACGTTCATAGTTAGAGGTTAACAAAGTGGGAGCAAAATCCAATTCTCATCACAATTGATAAGGATAACTAGGATAGGACGTCCAGTTTTTATACCTTACCAAGAGTTTTATTTATAATTATTAATTTATTTTTCTTGCCATTTAAATTACTTGTTCTCTATTTTAAAAACCCAAAAACATACCTTTTTTCATAACCAATAATAATTCAAACTTCCCTGCAATTCTCTGTTGGTTTAGAAACTATACTTACAATGCGATTATTTTTATAAAAATTCTTTACTGACAGAAATCCGATCGTTCAAGGTCGTACACGTTTACGAAGAGAGAGTAGAAACGAGCAATCGGCCGAGTTCATGGTGGCAATGGCTAATCTTGCGAATACCATGGAGGCGAATGCTGCTGCGACTCTGCAAGCTGTGCAGAGGCCGGGTCAACCCGCGGGAAACGAGAACGGTAATGGAAATGGGAACGAAAATGGTGAAGGAGACGGTAATGACTTGGGAGGTGCTCCAATGACTTTGGCTTCGTTTCTGAAGGTTCATCCACCAACTTTTAGAGGTTTGACGAGAGGCGTAAGTTTGACCAATTAAGAGATTATAATATAAGAACAGCGTTGCGAGTATAGCTCTTAATCAACAAAAATCCGCCTCGTCAATTTAGAAAGGTTGTCACAAAAGTTTAACATAAAAATACTGGGAGTATGAGTCCCAGGTCGTCCCCCAACAAGTTGCTAGAAAGGGTGCTAATTTATTAATCAGGAGTTTTCCGAGAGATTTTGAGTTTGGGCAATGAGTAAATAAACAATTGTAAATTAAAGCAATGAAAATTAAAAGAGATTTATATATTCAAATTAAAAAGCCATGACTGGGGGAATGATTAATTGGAAGTTTTATCCTTGTTGGAATACTCACAAGTGTAGTGTAAAAAGGTTGTTGTTTTCATTTAGTTAACCCTTACTAAATAAAGGAAAGTCAAGTGATTGAGCTAACTCTTATTCGTAAATCCTAGTCCTCTCCCTTGGGAAGGTCTAGCGTTAGTAAATACAGAATTAGCCAACAACTTCCAATTTAACTAATCACTTGAGCATTCCAACTCAAGTGTCTCCTTTTAATCAACCCCCATGTCAAGTTGGAAATCTACTCCATTGACATGAAAATTACTTGCATAGAATTAAATAAGGAATAAAAGAAAGACATGATAGACAATAACTGCAATTTAATTAAAAATAAAAGTAATCATTTCATTAACAATCCATTAAAATAATCCAATTGTAACTCTAAACAAGAATTAAGAATATGGAATAAATAAAAGAGTAAGGAAACAAACTAGAATAGTATCTTTAACGGAGGTGATGACTCTTCAATATACAAAGCAAAAGCAATAAACTATGAAACTATGAATGTAAAGAAAACCTAGAGGAAGAGTAATTTTCTCTCTAGATTTAGATCTAAAAACCTAAAACTGTGCTAATGAAAATGTGTGTTGAGTCTCTGCCTGTTCCCTGGCTCTAATATGTGTTTCTGGGCCGAAAATGTGTCAAAACTCGGCCCGAAATTTCCCCCAGCGTCTTCTGTTATTTCTGCAGATCGCGCATGTCACGCGTACGTGTCAGTCACTCGTGCGCATCATTTGGCGAATTTCCTTGCCACACGTACGTGTCAGGCACGCGCATGCATCGCTGTAAATTCTCCATATCGCGTGCTCGCATGAGCCATGCGTGCGCGTCGGTGCTCACTGGTCATCTCCTTAGTTTCTTGTGTTCCTTCGATTTTTGCAAGCTTCCTCTCCATTCTCCAAGCCATTCCTGCCCTATAAAGCCTGAAACACTTAACACACGGATCACGGCATCGCATGGTATAAAGGAGAATTAAAATATACAAATTAAAGGTCTCTAGGAAGCAAGATTTCAACCATAGAACAAAACTAGGAAGGGATTGTAAAATCATGCATATCATATGAATAAGTGGGTAAAAACTTGATAAAAACCACTCAATTAAACACAAGATAAGCCATAAAACAGTGGTTTATCAACCTCCCCACACTTAAACATTAGCATGTCCTCATGCTTATCTCAAGGAGATTAAAAGACTAAATAAGGAAAAGTAAGACTCATGCAATGCAATGCAACCTATGAATGCAACTATATACTAAAATGATTTTGCCTACTTGCTTAAAAGTAAATAAGTTCTTCAAGACAAATATAAATCAAATGTCACTAATTAAAATCATACAATAAAAACAAGTAAACTTGTAAGAAGACAGCTCATGAAAGCAGGAAACATAGAATCAAGCATTGAACCCTCATTGATAGTATATGTGCACTCTAATCACTCAAGTGTATAGGGTAATCACTCTAGTCTTCTCTAGTCATGCTTTCTAAACCTTGTTCTTCACCTAACCAGTCAACAAATATTTAATGTACCAATGCAAATATCATGAGGTCTTTTCAAGGTTGTAATGGGGCTAAGGTAAGGGTGAGGGTATATATATGGCTAAGTGAGCTATAAATTGAATCCTTGATCAAGCTAAGCTTTCATCTATACATACTCTATATACTTTTAAATTTATGCCTAGCTACCCAAAATTCCCACTTTTGCATTACATACTCATGCATCAACTCTTCTTTTAATTTGTATCACATATGCATTGATCTTTTCATTAACTTAACATTGGGGTAATTTTGTCCCCTTATTCATTTATTTATTTACTTAATTGAATATTTTTGGTTTTTTTTTTTGTTTTTTTTTGAAAATAAAAGTAAATATAACATTATCAATGCACATGGATTTTTAATTTTTCTGGTCTTACATGAGTAGGTACCCAAATTCCTAATAATTCATCATTTAAGCACTGTACACTTTCATTAACCCAAGTTCCCACAGTTTTTCCCACACTTAGTTAACACACAATCTCTATCTTAAGCTAACCAAAGATTCAATTTGGGGTATTTAATTATTTTTCTGCTTAAGGCTAGTGTTGTGGTAAAATATAGAACAAATGGGGATTAAAAGGCTCAAAGTGGCTAAAAAAGGTAACATAAAAGGGTAGGCTATTTGGGATAAGTGAGCTAATAAAATAATGGTCTCATTCATATGCATGCATATAACACATTAAACATTGGATATATAGGATGGAACAAAATATAGATTACAATCATAGAGAAGAAAAAACACACAAGAATAAAATATTATGGTTAAATAATGTAACCATGTAATTAAGCTCAAATCTCACAGGTTTTGTGTTATAGCTTTAAAATATGTTCCAATTTACAATCTTCAAACAAGTTTTAACACCGAAGTTTTGATTTAAATTAGTGAAAATTTTCAAAAATAGGGTCTTAAAAAGAAACTTATTATTTTTCCACCAAATAGAACATGCATGCAAATACCTATTACTATGCAATCTATCCTATCTTAACAAAAGAAAAATAACTAATTTATTGGTGTTAAGAAAGAGAAATTACCTCCGGAAGTCAGGTACTGACCGACCTCCCCACACTTAAAGCTTGGCACCGTCCTCGGTGCCATCAATAAGGAACGAAGGGGGATGGTAGCAGTGTCTCCACAATCGGGACCGTCATGGCTCCCTGTGCTGGTAAATGAAGTGGAGTCCGGGGTGTCTGGGTTTTCTTCAGGTGGGTGGTTACCAATAAGCAGCTCTTTGAGGTATGTAAATCGGCACTTGTTACAGCACTCTCTTTGCTTTCCCTACCGGTCAAGCTGGTCTAATCTCTGAATTATCTGTAGGAGTAGCTGATTTGTTTAAGATTCTTGTGATATGGAAGGAGGAGGGATATCTTCTGCTAGTTCTATGCTCCGGTTGATAGTGGCTGCTGGAGGTCTGATGTACTTCCCGTTAGGGACGTACTGATCATCCCATGGAATCATGGCCTTGGTGTCCCCAGCTCTGTAGGAGACTCCGGCTGCTGAGATTAGATCTAAAACCAAGGCGGAAAAAGGTAGGTTGCCCGCAATTTGTATATGTCCCATAGCATACCGAAGGTGTCTTGGTAAATTGAGAGGCTGGTCTGTAAGGATACACCAGAGGAGAACAGCCATATCTGCAGTGAAGGAGGACTCGTGAGTGCTCGGAAAGACGTAATGGGACATGATCTGTGCCCATACTCGATCCTCCAAGGTGAGTGCTGAAGCCAATATGCCCTGAGGTCGGTATCGATGGTATCCATAGATCCATCTGCTGCCAGGTTGTGTTATAACTCTGAGAACGGTGTCCCAGTCAAATTGGTATGTCTGGCGCTTTAAGGAGGCTTCTTGGAATGCGTCCAATCCTTCTGGAGCAGGGGGAAGATCTAAAGCTTGCTGAATGGCCTCTTCAGTTATGGAAACTTGCTTCTGACAGACATAGACAGACTGCATGGTTGGCATGTGAAGATTGGAGTAGAATTCAACTACCCATGAAAGGTTAACCTGCCGTGGCTGTCTCCGTAGGAATCTCCATTGTCTTTGCTCAATGCGGGGCTCAACAAATTCAACAATGTGGGTCAGGAGGATGAGTAGGTGCTCATTGTTGTAGTTCCTCTCAGCCAGGATGGGGAACATTTGCTCACAGTAGCGGTTAGTGAACCGCGAGTGTCCTTTGCTAGAAGGCTTTCTCTTTTTCATCAACCTTGATGATCCTCTTGATTTGCTTTGTTGAGGGCTTTACAGCTGTTGAAGATGGCTCTGCGGCTAGTGCTCTTTTTGTTCCTTTCCATGCCGGTGGTTTGGGAGTAGCTTTCTCTTTACCCTTCTTGGTGGCCATCCTGAAAAGGGAAAAAGTAAGTAACATTTAAAGCTAAGGGTTAGAGCAAGGAAGAGGATGGTACAAGTGATAATAATTGCACGGTAAAGAAGGATGTCGTTAACACATGGTCGCGACTACATGTGAAAAGTTCATCAATGGAAATATAGCAAGTGCATGTTATGGCAATTAAACGCAAGATGTTTATTGGCATGCCAGCAAAGGCATGAGTAGCATAGATCAAGCATTAATTGCCCAATTTGATTATCAAGTGTTTCAAACTAACAATCTGTTTGTATTGACAATTATATTCAATCAACAAAATATTAAAAGGGGTTTTGTGAAAAAAACAGGCGTTAAAGTAGTAGGATAGAATGATTTAAAAAGAATGCACAACGCCATACTTACTTTTTCACAAACACTTAGCATGCATGGTAAATATGTTGTTGAAAGTATTAAATTTGAACATGCAAGCAACCCTTAAGAAGTAATATTAATTGTCAAACAACTCCTTAATAGTCCACAAGTAATTATAGAAGAAAATAATCACCCAATTAAATTTCTAACACCAATTAAAAGAATGTAAAAAGAAAAAGAAAGACTAAGAAAACATAGATAATGAAATTAAAAGGAAAAAGAAGAAGAAAACATAAATAAAAGTAATAATGGAAAAGTAAAAAGGGAAAGAAGCAAAGAAAAGAATCTTGATAATGAATGTGAAAAAGAAGGAGAGAGAAAGTAGTAGAAAGTAAGAAAGAATAAAGAAGAAAGAAGGAAGAGGAAAGAAATAAGAAGGAGGAAGAAAGAATTAGGATTAGGGAAGAAAAGATAGGAATTCTGGCGCTGATCTGGATAAACTGTGCGGTGCAGGCGACGCAGACGCGTGGAGCACGCGTTCGCATGGTTTGTCATATTTTCAGGTGACGCGTACACGTGGGTGATGCGTATGCGTGACCTGAATTGTGCTATTGGCGTGAGCGTAGCCTCGCGCATGCACAACTCTCTGTTTCATACGCACGTTGCCAAAATTTAGGGTGACGCGTGCGCGTGAGGGACGCGCACGCGTGAATGGCCTTATTTAGAAAAATGACGCGGACGCGTGGGAGACGCGTATGCGTGATAGGGCTTGTGCTTCCAGCACACTTCCAGCCCCACACCATTATAACTCTCTGCCATACACCCATTTACGTCGATTTTGCAGGGTCACGCATGCGCGTGGGTGACGCGCACACATGGATGGCTGATTTCGCAAGCGACGCGGACGCGTCACGGACGCGTTCGCGTGGGCGTGTTTGTGCCTAAGGCACGCCTCTAGCCATGCTCCGGCATGACTCTCTGCTTCTTTTCTTCTAGTTTCGAATGTACATATGTCGCAGACGCGTCAGCGACGCTCGCACGTCGCGTGCATTTTTTTTATATTCAGAATGCAAATGCAAATGCAAACTATATGCAGAGATTATGAGAAGAGTCACTAAGAAAAATAAAGTAGAATAAAATAAAACAGAACTAAGACTGAAACTGAACGATCATACCATGGTGGGTTGTCTCTCACCTAGCACTTTGCTTTTACTCCTTAAGTTGGACGGTCTTCAAGCTCATTCTGCTTCTGTTAGTGGGTCCTCCAAGAGGACGACCTCTAGCTCTTTGTGTTCCTTCATCTTCTCACCAGGATAAAGCTTTAGGCGATGTCCATTGACCTTGATACAATTGGAACTTGAAGGATGACGCAGGTAGAAGACGCCATATGGCTCTGCTTTCTCCACCCTGTAGGGACCTTTCCATTTGGATCTCAGCTTTCCTGGCATGAGTCTCAGCCTGGAGTTGTAAAGGAGAACCAAATCTCTTAGTCTGGACTCTCTTCTCTTGATATGCTTGTCATGGACATCCTTCATCTTCTCTTTGTATCGCCTGGAGTTGTCATATGCTTCTAGGCGAAGGTTTTCTAATTCTGCCAGTTACAGCTTCCTTTCAGCACCAGCTTTTTCGAAATTCATGTTAGACTCCCTCACAGCCCAGAAAGCCTTGTGTTCCATCTCTACTGGGAGGTGGCAAGCCTTTTTGTACACCAAACGGAAGGGGCTCATCCCAATTGGTGTCTTGTATGCGGTCCGATATGCCCAAAGCGCATCTTGTAGCCTGGCATTCCAATCCTTCCTATGAGGCTTTACTATCTTCTCCAGAATACGCTTTATTTATCTATTAGATACTTCTGCTTGCCCATTGGTCTGGGGATGGTATGCTGTTGCTACTTTGTGAACTATCTCATGCTTCGTTTGTAATCCTGCTAATCTCCTGTTACAAAAGTGAGTGCCTTGATCACTCACGATTGCTCGTGGTGATCCAAAGCGACATATAATATGGTTTCTAACAAAGGAAACAACAGTGTTAGCATCATCAGTACGGGTAGGAATTGCTTCCACCCATTTAGAGACATAATCTACAGCTAACAGTATATAAAGGTAACCACTAGAGTTTGATATGGACCCATGAAGTCAATGCCCCAAACATAAAAAATTTCACAGAAAAGCATAATCTGTTGAGGCATCTCATCCCTATTGGATATATTACCAAACCTTTGGCATGGGGAACAAGATTTACAAAAAGTAGCAGTATCTTTAAAAAAAGTAGGCCACCAGAATCCACAATCTAAACTTTTCCTAGCTGTTCTTTGAGGGCCAAAATGTCCACCACTCTCAGAGGAGTGGCAGGCCTCTAAAATGGACTGGAATTCTGATTAAGGCACACACCTTCTAATTACCTGGTCAACACCACACCTCCATCCTGATTAGAGGACTTTTGTTGATATAGAGTTTCACAATTGAATGAATTTTCGTTGCAAGTATAGTTTCTAAACCAAACAATAATCCTTTCATGCAAAAATTTGGTTTTGTCACAAGTAACAAACCCCTAAATTTATTAAACCGAAGTATTTAAACCTCGGGTCATTCTCCCTAGGAATTGCAATAAAGTGCTTTGTTATTGGTTATGAAGTATGTTTTGGGATTTTTGAGATGATGGACAAAAAATATAAATGGCAAAGGAAATAAACTAACAAAAAGGTCTTGGCAAGGTTAGGTGGTCAAGGATCTCTATCCTAATCACTAACCACAACATGAGAATTGGCAAGGATCAATCCCACTATGTTAACCCCTAACTAATAGTAGAGAAAAGTCAAGTGAGCTATATCAATCCAAGTCCATAAGTCCTAGTTCTACATCTAATCAATTGGTGAGATCTAGCGTTAATGGCTCCCAATCATCAATCACTTGGACATTAGTGACTCAAGAGTTCCTAAGTTACCTTCCCAAGACAAGAGCACAAAATTCTACTCTAAGATCCAACCAAGCATTTTGTTAAACACTTGGAAGGCATAAAAGGAAAGTATAGTAAAATTGTAAGGAATATAAATCTACACTACTCAATTGCAAGGAATTAAACAACAATAAAGCATATCAATGATAAAAGAGCATGAATCATAAATTGCATTAAAAGAAAATAGAAGAAGGAAGAGTGCATCAACAACAAAGCAAACAATTACAAGAATGAAATACAAAATTAGAGAGAGGAAGAGTAGAGGAACAAGAAATTGTAAAAGAAAAGTAAATCAAAGCATGAATTAAACTTAGATCTAAGAAATTCTAATCCTAATTCTAGAGAGAAGAGAGAGCTTCTCTCTCTAGAAACTACTCTACATGATGCTAAACTACCAAACAATTGCTTCCCCCTTACCCAAGCTTGAATTTTGCATGAAATAGCTTCAGAAATGAGTTGGGTTGGGCCCAAAGTGCTTTAGAAATCGCTAGGGGCGATTTCACTTTAGTGCACCACGTGCACAATCGGTGCGCATGCGTACATGGCACGTGCGCGCCCCTTATCGCGAAGTAACATATGATAAATTTTATATCATTTCGAAGCCCCGGATGTTAGCTTTCAAACGCAACCAGAACCGCCTCATTTGGACCTCTGTAGCTCAAGTTATGGTCTATTAAGTGCGAAGAGGTCGGACTTGACAGCTTTACAGTTCCTTCATTTCTTCATGAGTTCTCCCACTTTGCATGCTTTTCTCCTCACTTCTTCCATCCAATACTTGCCCTATGAACCTGAAATCACTCAAAAAATACATCAAGGCATCGAATGGAATTAAAGTGAATTGAATTTAGCTATTTTAAGGCCTAAAAAGCATGTTTTCACATTTAAGCACAAATCAAGGGAGAATTGCAAAACCATGCTATTTCATTGAATAAATGTGGGAAAAGGTGATAAAATCTCCCAAATTAGGCACAAGATAAACCACAAAATTGGGGTTTATCAAATCTCCCCACACTTAAACTAAGCATGTCCTCATGCTAAAATCAGGAAAGAAGCAATGGGACATCAACATTTATTCAATGCAAACTAACTACATGCAACCTATCTATATGCAATCTATTTACATGAATGCATCCACTTAGTCAAAATAAATCAATTTCCAAGAATACATATACAAACACAAGGGCTAAGGTAATAGCAATCACTCAACCCACAATTGAATTGAATTATTAAAAAGATTTTACAAACTTGCAAGAAAAGAGATGATCATGGGTGGAAACATGTAATTGAGCGATCGAACCCTCACCGGATGTGTATCCGCTCTAGGCACTCAAGTGTATGGGGTTGATTCACTCAATTCTCCCCTAATCATGTTTTCCAAGATTTGTTTTTCATCTAACAATCAACAATTATTTCATGCATGCATACAAATATCATGAGGACTTCCCATAGGTTGTAATGAGGTTAGGGTCAAGGTAAGATGCATATGGTCAAGTGGGCTTGAGATTTGAATCTTTGATTAACCTAAACTTTTCACCTAACCTATGATAATCTATACAATTCTAAACAAACCTCACTACCCATTCTTCACTTTTTCACACACTCATCCATTCTCATTTTGATCACCACCCATATGCATTGACTTTTACTGAACCTTGTTTTGGGGCATTTTGTCCCCTTTTTATTGCAATTCTTTGTCTTTCTTTTTCTATTTCTATTATTTATTTTCTTGTTTTTTCTATTTTTTTTATTATATTTTTTTTCATTTATTTTTTTTTCAAACTGAAATATGTATACAAGAACATCAATGCATATGGTTTACACATGATTAATACATGAGTATGTACCCAATTCCCAAGATTTTTCAACAAAAACGTAAACACACTTTTATCCCTACCCAATGTTTCCAACTCTCCCAAAATCAAATGATGAACACTCTCACTAGCCTAAGCTAATCAAAGATCCAAACAAGGGACATTTATTATTTTTTCACTTAGGCTTGTAATGTGCTACAATTAAGAACAAATGGGTTCAGCATAGGCTCAAATTGGTTATCAATGGAAGATAAAAGATAGGCTTATTTGGGTAAGTAAGCTATTTGAACAATGGCCTCAATCATATCAATGTATGTATACAAAAAATAATGGACATATAGAATTAAACAAATCAAAGATTACAATCATAGGAAGAGAATAATGCACACAAGAATGAAAGTAAGTGGTTATGTATGATGTAACCACACAATTAGGCTCAAATCTCACATGCTTGTGTTCTTAGCTCAAAAATCATGTTCCACAAAGTATATAATTCAAGCAAGTTCTAAAAATTTTTTTTTTCAATTGGGGTGCCCTATAGATAAAATTCTTGGAAAATATCATGATTTTGACTAAGATTAATATATACATATGCAATATAAGAAAGTACAACTAGGAATCCTAAAATGAAATGTAAAAGGGTTGGGATTAGGAACTTGTCACCCAAAAATGCTGAGCGGTCGGACGACCTCCCCACGCTTAAAAGTTTGCACCGTCCTCGGTGCATCCAAAGATGAACAAGGGGGTACGGCGAATTTCCTAGTTGCTACCTTCAGTTGGTAGGTCAACCGATGCTGCGTGTTCTTCCTTCTGCTTCCATTTTTGCTTATGGTGCATCGATCATGAAAAATAAAATAAACACCGTAAGATGAGAAAGTACAAAAGCAAGGAAGCGTGAATTGTTGGAATGAGGTAAGAACCACTAGAATAGAGTGAGTGAATTAGTGTGACATTGATGAAAAATAAGTATGTGGGTTCTAAAATTGCGCGCGGTTTAGAATACACACACTAGTACAAAAAGTTATGTCACAATTACACAAAAAAAAACATGCACTTCACTCATTCTAGTGTGCTTGAGATACTTTAAAAGACTTGTAGGCTAAAACAACCCAACAAGTAGTGAAAAAGCATAAAAGCATTCAAGCAAAAATCAAGCAATTGTGAAATTGGATAATGCATGGACATTGATCGATGTGTAAGTAAATTTGATGAACAAAATGGTCTAGAGAGCTCACACATCAAGCAATGACACATATTGAAGTTGTTGCAACACCTAAGTGACATAGAGGTGAAACACATGGATGCTATGGAACTTAGGAAAAAGGATGTAGAAGTGGGAATCAATCACATAGCAAGCATGGCCCACAAAGCTTTACAAAGCTCAAAAATATGTCACTAGGTAAGCTTTCGATCCAATCTCACAATTCCACAATCTCAATGCATGAAATAAGTGACGTGAATAAGGGTAAACCATAAACAAGCATCACCTAAAAAAATCAATGATAATATACAATTGCCTAACAATAGATGATGAATGCATGGTGGCCAAAACATGCAATTCAAAAGAGTTAAGAAGCATGAAGGCAATGTAACATGTACTTGGTATTCACAAATGTTCAACATGAAAATTCAAGACCAAGTAATAAATTACAACCCCAACAAAGGAATCCAACAATGACAATAACAACAATGATGTTAAACTAACATACCATTAGTAATAAGCAGCAGTAAATGGTAAACAAGATTAGTAATCCAACACTTATAATGGAAAACAAAAGTTAAACTAACTAAAAGAAATGGTGTTACATGATACTTGGTAGTGTTGGATGATGTTTGAAGGGTGGAAAGAGAAGAAGTGAAAAGAGAAGAAATGGAAAGAGGAGAAGAAAAGAAGTGTATTGAAAGAAGGGCATCCGCGCGTACGCGTGCATGGTGCACGTGCACGGATGGTGGTGCAATGGAAGCGGCGCGTACGCGTACATGATACGTTTGCGTCGATGGCTTATTTCGAGAGGGGCGCGTACGCGCAAGGTACGCGTGTGCGTGCCTTGGACACAAAGTTGGAACACTTTAGGCACAACTCTCGGGTGAATGTATGGAGGGGTGGAAAAACTCAATCCACGCGTATGCGTACATGGCGCGTCCGCGTGGATGATCGAAAATGCTTGAGGCGCGCGTACGCGCCAGGTGAGCGCACGCGCGGGTTGGTGCTCTGTTTTTCAAAATTTTTTTTCTATGTTTTTGCACCAAACTAAGCATTCCCAACCTCCAAACAACTACCGAAACATCACAAAACTTTATTTGACCTACTAGACTCCCAATTAAACTCAACTAATCAAACAAAACATGAAATTAAATCTAAATTACCAATATTTACAAAGAGGGAAAGGGAAAGATGTTACCATGGTGGGTTGTCTCCCACCTAGCACTTTTGTTTATTGTCCTTAATTTGGACTTATGGGGAGCTCTTCATCAAGGTGGCTTGTGCTTGAATCCATCCTTGAACATCCACCAATGCTTAGACTTACATTGTGCTTCATCATTCAAAGTTAATAACTCCAAGCCTTGATGGAGTTCTTCACAAACCATAGGCTCCCAAAGTTGATCTTCCTTGTGTGATCCGGGATCCCACACTTTGTTTTCACACCCGTCCTTGAGTTGATCATGGTGGTTTCTTCCGGGTGACAAGAGAGATGAATTCTCATGGAAGTACCAAACTATAGTGACAAGAGAGATGAATTCTCATGGAAGTACCAAACTATCCTCCTAGACCTATCCAATTGAGCACTAGTCCAACCTTTACTCCTTGAAGCTTCAACCATAATGAGCCTAGACTTACAATGCCAACCACGAAACATTTTTCTTTTACGCTTCATCCCACAAAGCATCCTAAGTTGACCATCCTTTTCAAGCAAGCCATATTCGAGTGGGATAATAAAGATAATAGAAATGAGTTTCATCCACTCAAATGAAGGTGTAGATGGCAACCTAGGCGAAGGTGATTCCAAGGGTCTTGACAAGGCGTATTCAATTCCCATCCTCCTTTTTCTAAGGACTTCCACCTCTTCACAAAATCTCTTAATTTCAATCCTTTGTTCAACAATTTTATCTAAACCTTTTCCCTTACTCAAATTATAAATGGGAGGACGAGAGAGATTTACCTCCACATTGCTTTCAAATCCAATGGGGGAAGGTTCTTCATGTTCAAAGAATTCTTCACCACTAAGACTTGGTGCTTGATCTTCCTCACCAAGGGAACTCAATTCTTGCTCTATCCCATCCAAGGCTTCATATGGAGTATGCCTCGGAGGTTGTGCACATTCCTCTTAGCATCAAATTCAGTCATTTTGGAGGGGTTTTCTTCAATCCTAGACTCCCAAGATGGTTCCGCATCTCCTAAGTCTTCAACCACTTCTTCCTCTTGTTCAATAATCTCTACCTCCTCCTCTTGTTGCATTTCTTGCTTTAACTCTCCTTCTTCACCTTGGAGCTTCAAGTTCACTCCCTCACTAAGCTCCTTGGTTGCTTCTCCACATTCCACAATGGAAGTGCCTTGATCGCATAGGCTTAGGCGGGATGAGACTATGTTGCCAATGGCTTCTACCATGATAGCCGTTTTTGCTCTTAACTCCTCAAATTTCTTTTCATCCTCCTTGTGTTACCTTAAGATGTGAGATTCAAGATCCCTTAATTCTATCATAAAGGCTTCATCGGGGGGTGATGGTGGAAGAGAGGGTTCATTGTTTGAGGGAAAGGTATTATAGTCGGAAGGTGGTTCTTTTAGGTAGAGTTGTGGTTGAGAGTTTTCATGTACTGGAGGTGGTTCATCTTGTTAATAATATGGAGGGGGCAGCTCTTGAAAATGTTGATGTTGGAGTAGTAGTGGCTTGGTGCACGAAATTACAATCACACTTTTGTAACTCCGCACAACTAACCAGCAAGTGCACTGGGTCATCCAAGTAATACCTTACGTGAGTAAGGGTCGATCCCACGGAGATTGTCGGCTTGAAGCAAGCTATGGTTATCTTGTAACTCTTAGTCAGGATATCAATAATTCTCATATTTAATTGTAAAAAGTAAAAGAACATGAAATAAATACTTGTTATGCAGCAATGAAGAACAGGTTGAGGCTTTGGAGATGCTTTGTCTTCTGAATCTCTGCTTTCCTACTATCTTCTTCTTCATGCACGCAAGGCTCTTTCCATGGCAAGCTTTATGTTGGGCATCACCGTTGTCTATGGCTACTTCCCGTCCTCTCAGTGAAAATGTTCCAAATGTGCTGTCACTGCACGGCTAATCATCTGTCGGTTCTCGATCATGTCGGAATAGGATCCATTGATCCTTTTGCGTCTGTCACACGCCCAACAATCGCGAGTTTGAAGCTCGTCACAGCCATCCCTTCTCAGATCTTACTCAGAATACCACAGACAAGGTTTAGACGTTCCGGATCTCAGGAATGGCCGCCAATAATTCTAGCTTATACCACGAAGACTTTGATCTGAATCATGAGGATAAGAGATATGCATTCAATCTAAGGTAGAACGGAGGTGGCTGTCAGGCACGCGTTCATAGGTGAGAATGATGATGATTGTCATGGATCATCACATTCATCAGGTTGAAGTGCGAATGAATATCTTAGAATAAAAGCAAGCGTGATGGAATGAAAAACAGTAGTAATTGCATTAATTCATGAAAAACAGTAGAGCTCATCACCCCCAACAATGGGGTTGATAGTCTCATGCCGTAGAAGATACAATATGAAACGTGTAGAATGTCATGAGGTACAAGATGAATCACTAAAAGTAGTTTTTATAGTAAACTGGTGACCTAGGGTTACAGAAAATGAGTAAGCTAGGGTGTTTAGTGTAAAAATCTACTTCCGGGGCCCACTTGGTGTGTGGTTGGGCTGAGCATTGAAGCTTTCATGTGTAGAGACTTTTCTTGGAGTTAAACACCAGCTTTTGTGCCAGTTTGGGCATTTAACTCCAGTTTTTATGCCAGTTCCGGCGTTAAACGCCAGAATTCTTGAGCTGACTTGGAACGCCTGTTTGGGCCATCAAATCTCAGGCAAAGTATGGACTCTTATATATTGATGGAAAGCCCAGGATGTCTACTTTCCAACGCAATTGAGAGCGTGCCAATTAAGCTTCTATAGCTCCAGAAAATCCACTTTAAGTGCAGGGAGGTCAGAATCCAACAGCATCTGCAGTCCTTTTTCAGCCTCTTAATCAGATTTTTGCTCAGGTCCCTCAATTTCAGCCAGAAAATACCTGAAATCATAGAAAAATATACAAATTCATAGTAAAGTCCAGAAAAGTGAATTTTAAATAAAAACTAATAAAAATATAAAAAAAACTTATATACTAAAAACATACTAAAAACAATGCCAAAAAGCGTATAAATTATCCGCTCATCACAACACCAAACTTAAATTGTTGCTTGTCCCCAAGCAACTAAAAATCAAATAGGATAAAAAGAAGAGAATATACAACGAATTTCAAAAACATCTATGAAGATCAGTATTAATTAGATGAGCGGGGCTTTTAGCTTTTTGCCTCTGAACAGTTTTGGCATCTCTCTTTATCCTTTGAAGTTCAGAATGATTGGCTTCTATAGGAACTCAGAATCCAGATAGTGTTATTGATTCTCCTAGTTAAGTATGTTGATTCTTGAACACAGCTACTTTATGAGTCTTGGCCGTGACCCTAAGCATTTTGTTTTCCAGTATTACCACTGGATACATAAATGCCACAGACACATAACTGGGTGAACCTTTTCAGATTGTGACTCAGCTTTGCTAGAGTCCCCAATTAGAGGTATCCAGAGCTCTTAAGCACACTTTTTTTGCTTCGAACCACGACTTTAACCACTCAGTCTCAGGTTTTCACTTGACACCTTCACGCCACAAGCACATGGTTAGGGACAGCTTGGTTTAGCCGCTTAGGCCCGGATTTTATTCCTGTGGGCCCTCCTATCCACTGATGCTCAAAGCCTTGGATCCTTTTTTATTTCACCCTTGCCTTTTGGTTTAAAGGGCTATTGGCTTTTTCTGCTTGTTTTTTCTTTTTCTTTCTTTTTCTCTTTTTTTTTATTTTATTTTATTTTTTTTTGCAAGCTTTTCACTGCTTTTTCTTGTTCAAGAATCAATTTTATGATTTTTCAGATTATCAAATAACATTTCTCCTTTTCCATCATTCTTTCAAGAGCCAACAATTTTAACATTCATGAATCAACAAATTCAAAAATATGCACTGTTCAAGCATTCATTCAGAAAAACAAAAGTATTGCCACCACATCAAAATAATTAATCTGTTTTAAAATTCGAAATTCATGCACTTCTTTTTCTTTTTCAATTAAAAACATTTTTCATTTAAGAGAGGTGATGGATTCATTTTCATAGCTTTAAGGCATAGACACTAAGACACTAGTGATCATGTAATAAAGACACAAACATAGATAAACATAAAGCATAAAAAATTCGAAAAACAGAAGATAAAGAACAAGGAGATTAAAGAACGGGTCCACCTTAGTGATGGCGGCTAGTTCTTCCTCTTGAAGATCTTATGGAGTGCTTGAGCTCCTCAATGTCTCTTCCTTTCCTTTGTTGCTCTTCTCTCATGACTCTTTGATCTTCTCTAATTTCATGAAGGAGGATGGAATGCTCTTGGTGCTCCACCCTTAGTTGTCCTCTATTGGAACTTAATTCTGCTAGGGAGGTGTTAATTTGCTCCCAATAGTTTTGTTGAGGAAAATGCATCCCTTGAGGCATCTCAGGGATTTCACGATGATGATTTTCCTCATGCTCTTGTTGAGGTCCATGAGTGGGCTCTCTTGTTTGCTCCATCCTTTTCTTAGTGATGGGCTTGTCCTCTTCAATGTGGAGTCTTGGCCACAACTTCATAGAAGTGGTCTTGATGGACCTTTGAGATGAATCTCTCCATCTCTCATGACTCGAAGGTGGAAGCAATTGCCTTTCCATTCCTCTTTTTAGAGGTTTCTCCGGCCTTAGGTGCCATAAATGGTTATGGAAAAACAAAAAAAGCTGAGCTTTTCCACACTAAACTTAAAAGGTTTGCTCGTCCTCGAGCAAAAGAATAAAGAAAGGAAGAGAAGAAGAAGAGATAGATGAGATGGAGGTGTGTGAATTATTCGGCCAAGGGGGGTTTTAGGTGGTTATGATGTGGAAAAGGAAGGAGTGATGGTTTGAATTTGAGTGGGTGGGTGTAGGTGGTTTGTATGATGGTTTTGGAGAAGTAATGGAAGTGATTGGTGGAGGTTATTTGGGGAATAGTATTATGAAAAGGTGTGAAGAAGTGATAGAGTGAGTTGAGGTTGGTGGGGATCCTGTGGGGTCCACAGATCCTGAGGTGTCAAGGATTTCCCATCCCTGCACCAATTAGGCTTGCAAAATGCCCTTTGCTGCCAATCCTGGCGTTAAACGCCAGGTTGCTGCCCATTTCTGGCGTTTAACGCCAGCTTCTTGCCCTTTTCTAGCGTTAAACGCCAGTCTGGTGCCCATTTCTGGCGTTAAACACCCAGAATGGTGCCAGACTGGGCGTTTAACGCCCATTCTGCTACCTTTACTAGCGTTTAAACACCAGTAGGCTTCTCCTCTAGGGTGTGCTATTTTTCATTCTGTTTTTCAGTTTGTTTTTGCTTTTTCAATTATTTTTGTGACTTCACATGATCATCAACCTACAGAAAACATAAAATAACAATGGAAAATAGAAATTAACATAGATAACTAAAATTGGGTTGCCTCCCAACAAGCGCTTCTTTAATGTTAGTAGCTTGACAGTGGGCTCTCATGGAGCCTCACAGATACTCAGAGCATGATGATGACCTCTTAACACCAAACTTAGAGTTTGGTTGTGGCCTTCCAACACTAAACTTAGAGTTTGAATGTGGGGATTTTATTTGACTCTGTATTGAGAGAAGCCTTTCATGCTTCTTCCTTTTCCTATCTGCAAACCATGGTGCTTCCTGAATGGCGAAGAGTTGCTCATCCGGAAAGGTTTCAGAGATCTCAGTAGGAGGGTGGGACGCCCCTGCTATTGGTTCTATCCGGGACAGGTGATCAGCTACCTGGTTCTCTGTCCCTTTTCTGTCTCTTATTTCTATATCAAACCCTTGCAGAAGCAATACCCATCTTATGAGCCTGGGTTTTGAATCCTGCTTTGTGAGTAGGTATTTAAGAGCAGCATGGTCAGTATACACAATCACTTTTGAACCTACTAAATAGGATCTAAACTTGTCAATGGCATAAACCATTGCAAGTAACTCTTTTTCTGTGGTTGTGTAATTCTTCTGTGCATCATTTAAAACACGGCTAGCATAGTAAATGACGTGCAGAAGCTTGTTATGCCTCTGTCCCAACATTGCACCAATGGCATGGATTGAGATCATAGGCTTTCTATCCTAGTCATGCATGATTAATTCATCTTATTTAGTTAACTCACACATCGGGAGAATGTCAAACAAGACTAATTAATCATATCACAAATATAAATAAGAATTTATCTCATTACGTCAACTCCAACAAATAGGGAGAAAGTCTAATGAGACTAGCTAATCTGAATCCAAAAGTCCTAACTAACTTACTAATTAAACTAGCAAAAGATTAGCATCAATGGAAATAATATTCCATAAGTCCTAATCAACTCACTAATTAAATTAGCGTCAATGGAAACAATACTAGCTAACAACTCTAGATCACCAACATGAGTTGGGTTTTCATGACTCAAGATTACCCAATCACTCTTTCCAAGCCAAGAATGCTCAAAATCTACTCTAACATCCTTCCAAGTATTTTATCAAACACTTGGAAGGCATACATGGAAAGCATAATAAATGACAAGAAATATTAAAATCTACCAACTACCAATAGCAAGAAAAGTAAAATCAATAACTCAATTCAACAATAAAAAGACGTCAAATATTAAATTGCATTAAAAGTAAATGGAAATCCAACAAGGGTTCATCAACATAAAAGTAACAAAATAAAGGAAATGGACAAGTAAAAACTAAGAAGATTAAGATGTAATAACAAGAAATTAACAAGGGAAAACCAAATCAAAACAAGAATTATAACTTGGATCCAAGAAAATTAAACCTAAACTACCCTAAATTCTAGAGAGAAGAGAGAGCTTCTCTCTCTAGAATTCTACCCTAAAACATGATGAAAACTAAACTATGACTAAGTGTGTTGACTCTCCTTCAATCCTTGGCTTGAATAGCATCAGAAATGAGTTGGGTTGGGCCCAAAGTGCTTCAGAAATCGCTGGGGGCGATTTCATCTTTAGTGGGCCGAGCAGCATCGGCGCACGCGCGCAAAGTGCGCGTGCGCGCCCCTATACCCGAAGCAACATATGGCAAATTTTATATCATTCCGAAGCCCCAGATGATAGCTTTCCAACGCAACTGAAACCGCTTCATTTGGACCTCTGTAGCTCAAGTTATGGTCGATTGAGTGCGAAGATGTCAGACTTGACAGCTTTACGGTTCCTTCATTTCTTCATGAGTTCTCCCACTTCGCATGCTCTTCTCCTCATTTCTTCCATCCGATACTTACCTTATGGACCTGAAATCACTCATCAAATACATCAAGGCATCGAATGGAATTAAAGTGAATTAAAATCACCATTTTAGGGCCTAAAAGCATGTTTTTACATTTAAGCACAATTCAAGGGAGAATTACAAAACCATGCTATTTCATTGAATAAATGTGGGAAAAGGTGAATAAATCCCCCAGAATAAGCACAAAATAAACCACGAAATTGGGGTTTATCAAATCTCCCCACACTTAAACTAAGCATGTCCTCATGCTAAAATTAAGAGAGAACAAAGGGTATCAACATTTATTCAATGCAAATAAACTATATGCAACCTAAACTATATGAATGCAACTAAATGCAAAATGATTCTACCTACTTGGTTAAAAATAAATCAATCCCCAAGAACATAGATAAGCAAGTAGGGCAAAGGTCATATGACGACTCATGAATCCTACCAATTCAAGTATAAAAATGAAGTTCAAGTAGACTTGCAAGAGGAACGTTCATGGAAGCCGGGAATCATGGAGTTGAGCATCGAACCCTCACCGAAAGTGTTTGCACTCTAATCGCTCAAGTGTATAGGGTCGATTCTCTCAATGCTCTCCTAATCATGCTTTCCAAGATTTGTTTTTCATCTAACAATCAACATTGATTTCATGCATGCAGACAATTATCATGAAGACTTTTCATAGGTTGTAATGGGGCTTGGGTTAAGGTAAGGATGTATATTTGGTCAAGTGGACTTGAAATTTGAATCTTTGATTACCTTAAGCTTCCCACCTAACCTGTATAGCAACCTATACAATTTAGGTTAACCTAACTACCCATTTTTCACTTTTTCACATACTCATGCATTTTCTTTTTGATTACAACTCATATGCATTGATCTTTATTGAGCTTCACTTTGCTTTGGGGTATTTTGTCCCCTTTTTATTTCTTTTCTTTTCTTTTTATTTATTTTTTTATTTATTTTTTATTTTTTTTCTTTTTCTCTTTTTTTTTTCAAATTATATAAGAACATCAATGCATAAGGTCTATACATTTTATCAATACATGAGTATGTACCCAATTTCCAATTTTTACAACAAAAACACAAAACTACCCTTTTATTCACCCAATGTCCCAAGACTTCCCATACTTGAATGATACACACACACACACTAGCCTAAGCTAATCAAAGATCCAAATAAAGGACATTTATTGTTTTTCGCTTTAAGGCTTGTAATGTGCTAAATTAAGAACAAATGGGTTAATCATAGGCTCAAATTGGCTAACAATGGATGATAAGAGGTAAGGCTATTTGGGTAAGTGAGCTAATGAAATAATGGCCTCAATCATATAAATGCATGAATACACAAAATAGTGGACATAGAGAATCAAACAAATCAAAGATTACAATCATAGAAAGAGAATAATGCACACAAGAAGGAAGAATAAGTGGTTATAAGATGTAACCACGCAGTTAGGCTCAAATCTCACAAGCTTGTGTTCTTAGCTCAAAAACCATGTTCCAAAATAAATTCTTCAAGCAAGTTTGTCACATAAATTTTTTTCAAATTGGTAGGGTGCCCTAAAACAATTTTTCTTGGAAAAGAAATCATCACCCTAGCCAAGTAGTCTTAACATAAAAAGAAATGACAGAATATATACAAATTATAACTAACATGCAACCTATCATGTAATGCAACAATTAACTAACAAAGAAATTGGTGTTGAAGGAAAGAAATTGTTACCCATGGAGATCGGTCGGACGACCTCCCCACACTTAGAAATTTGCACCGTCCTCGGTGCATGCAAAGGAGAGCAAGGTGGACGGGTTGCTACAATTGATGAGTTCCTCCAAAAGGTTGTGCGGAAGGACTTGTTTGTTGCCCCATTTAGAAGCTTTTCCTTTTCTTTCCTTCTTGGTGGCCAACCTAAAAGGAAAGAGAAAGAAAGAAAATTATGCCTACAACAAAGATAGCAAAGCAAGTAGAACATAGGCAGGGGCTAATGCCAAATAAAAGTATGGTTCTCAACTACATGGTAGCTACAACATGTGAGTGAGAAAGCAATTCAAGCAAAGGCATATTAACTAATACTTGATGCAAAAACAAGTTAAAGCATGGGTACATAACATGAAGAGCAAGTTGCATCAAGCTTAATCAATAATTGACACAAACAAGATTAGTGATAAGCATGAGGGCATTTGGTCCCATCCTAACTCAATGATGATGGGGTACAAAAACAAGGGATCATGAGTTAGGAAAGACTAAAGCACTAATCTTGTGTGTAGAGTAAATATTACAATTAATGTCAAACAAGTCACAAAGCACCAAGATTAATCCAAGGACTTCTCAACAATTGAGTAAGAGAATAAAACACCATTATTAAAATAAGAAACTCAAAAAAAAAAAGGTAAAAATAAGTTATGAAAACAAAATAAAAATGGGAAGAGTGGAAGTATACGAATGCAATGGGCAAAAGAAAATGGAAGAGGGAAAAAAAAACTCTTTTTTTTTTACCGGCGCGGACGCGCAAAGTGCGCGCACGCGCGGGTGGCAGGCACAGAATAGGCACAAAAGTGGCACAACTCTCTGGTTTTTGTACCAGGAGGGAATGTGGCGCCATCGGCGCGCACGCGCACAGCGTGTGTGCGCGTGAATTGTGCAATTGGCTTATGGACGCGTACGCGCCAGGTGCGCGCACGCGCGAGTTGCTTTGTGCCTCGCGCACAAAGTAGGCGCAAGTTAGGCACAACTCTCTGGAATTTGGCTTGGAGGTGAAATCTTTGCATCCAGACGTATGCGTACATGGCGCGTCCGCGTGGATGATCGAGAATGCTTGAGGCGCGCGTACGTGTCAGGTGCGCGTACGCGTGGATGGTGCTTTGTTTTTCAAAAATTTTTCATATTCTTGCACCAATCCAAGCATTCCAAACCTCCGAACAGCTACCCAAACACCATAAAAGCCTTATTCAACATGCTAAACTACTGAATAAACTCAACAACTAAGCTACAAACTTATGACACAAATCTAATGAAACAAACCAACAACCAAAATATTAAAATAAAAGTTTGCAAAGAAGAAAACTACCTAACAATGGTAACTCAAATCACTTATTAACCAAATCTAAAAGAGAGTGGAAAGAGTTTACCATGGTGGGGTGTCTCCCACCTAGCACTTTTAGTTTAAGTCCTTAAGTTGGACATTTGGTGGGGCTCCTTGCTAGGGTGGTTTATGCTTGAATTCATCCTTGAATCCCCACCATTGTTTGCATCTCCAATGTCCACCGGGATCCCAAATTAGGCGCACAAGGTCTTCAAGTAAGCTTAGGTAGATGACAAGGCCCCAAGAGTGTTGAATGTTGAAATGGATTCCGGGGTCCCAAACCTTGTTATTGCACCCATCTTCTCGTTGACTACCATGGTTAAATCCGGGTGACAAGACTTGTGAATTCTCAATTGAGCATCCAAATATTCTCCTAGACCCATGCAATATGGTTCTACACCAACCATTGTACTTAAACCTTGATGACTCAACCATAATGAACCTTGGATTGTAATGCCTACCACCAACCAATTCTCTCCTATTCTTAACTCCACAAAGAGTTCTAAGTTGTCCATCCGTCTCAATCAAACCATATTCAAGTGAGAAATTAAAGCTTAGAGATAAGGATTTTACCCACTTGAATGTTATATTGGATGGTGACTTAGGAAGGGACATCTCCAATGGTCTTGTAAGTTCCATTCCCTTGTGCTCTTCTTTGACTACCTCCACCTCTTGGCAAGCTTTTTCAACTTCAATTCCTTGCCCACCAACTTCTTCCACACATTCTTCATTGGTGGAGCTTGCCTCTTGATCATCCTCTTCCAATCTTTCATCATTCATACTATGCCTTGGAGGTTGCGCATTATCCTCCTCAATACCAAATTCAAACTCATTGGAAGAAGGTTCAGCAACTTCCACAAAATCATCAACAATGTTACTTGGTATGGAAGTGTTCTCAAACTTGGAATCCACCTCTTGTTCAACTTCCTCTAACTCTTCAACCACTTCTTCTTCTTCAACAATCTCTCCCTCCTCCACTTGTTGTAAGACATACCCCATCTCCTTGTCCTCATGTTGAGATTCTAAAATCTCCTTCATGCTCCTTTCTTCAGTTGATTTCTCACACTCATCCGTGGAGATGCTCTGCTTGTTGCATGAGTCCCATGAGTCCAAGTTGGCTTTAATTTTGGCAAGGTTAGCCTCAATAGCTTCATAATTCCTCCTTTGAGCTTCCTCTTGCTCCTTTTGACGGATTATTGCTTGAAGCCGATCCATTTCTTCCTTGAGACGATCCATTGACTCTTGGATGGATGGATGTGGGTGTTCTTCCTTGGAGGGTTGTGGTGGAAAGGGAAATTCATTATGTGGTTGAAAGTTATCATACATGGGAGGTGATTCATCTTGGTAAGGGTAGTGAGGTGGTGGTTCTTGAGGGTATTGGTGGTGGAATTGGGGTGGTTCTTCATATGGTTCATATGGATCATAAGGTGGTTGGTATGGTGGATATGGGTTGGGGTCATATGGAGGTGTTTGGTAGTAGGGGGCTTGTGAGTAAGGTGGTTCAAAGTTATGTTGAGGAGGTGGTTCATAGGCATATGGTGGTGGTTGTTGACAATCATAATAAGGGTCACCATATCCATTAGATTGATATGCATTAGGATGAGAGTTATACCCATAAGAATCCGGAGGTTGTTGTTACCAAGAAGGTTGATCAATCCCTTGAGCCTCCTCCCATCTTTGATTCCTAAATCATTGATGCACATCCCCATTGTAGCTCCCATTTCCTACAACATAGTTAGAACCAAACTCATAGCCAAATTGATGAGAATTCATGATAGCAAATAAAAACAAAACTAACAGAAATAAGCAACAAAGTCCTAAAGCTAGCAAAAACTAACAAATAAGCAAAAGGCAAACATATTCACATATTCACAATAGCCAATAACATAACACCATTGCAACTCCCCGGCAATGGCGCCATTTTGATAGAAGAGAATTTGTCGTGTAGGTCTAGAATTTCTCTTCTAGAAATAAGAACTTCGTTGTAAGCATAGTTCTAAACCAACAAACAATTTCCACATCAAAAATTTGAGTTGTCACAAGTAACAAACCCCAATGAAAATTAACCGAAGTATTAAGACTCCGGGTCGTCTCACGAAGAGTTACAATGAAATGTATGCTTATTGGCTATGAAGGATGTAAGGGGGGTTTTGGTTGATAAGAGGGACAATAAAATAAATGACAAGAAAAATAAAGAGAGCAACTAAAGAAAGCAATTAATAAAAAGAGACATTCATGGCAATGGATTGAGATCATAGGCTTTCTATCCTAGTCATGCATGATTAATTCATCTTATTTAGTTAACTCACACATCGGGAGAATGTCAAACAAGACTAATTAATCATATCACAAATATAAATAAGAATTTATCTCATTACGTCAACTCCAACAAATAGGGAGAAAGTCTAACGAGACTAGCTAATCTGAATCCAAAAGTCCTAACCAACTTACTAATTAAACTAGCAAAAGATTAGCATCAATGGAAACAATATTCCATAAGTCCTAATCAACTCACTAATTAAATTAGCGACAATGGAAACAATACTAGCTAACAACTCTAGATCACCAACATGAGTTGGGTTTTCATGACTCAAGATTACCCAATCACTCTTTCCAAGCCAAGAATGCTCAAAATCTACTCTAACTTCCTTCCAAGCATTTTATCAAACACATGGAAGGCATACATGGAAAGCATAATAAATGACAAGAAATATTAAAATCTACCAACTACCAATAGCAAGAAAAGTAAAATCAATAACTCAATTCAACAATAAAAAGACGTCAAATATTAAATTGCATTAAAAGTAAATGGAAATCCAACAAGGGTTCATCAACATAAAAGTAACAAAATAAAGGAAATGGACAAGTAAAAACTAAGAAGATTAAGATGTAATAACAAGAAATTAACAAGGAAAAACCAAATCAAAACAAGAATTATAACTTGGATCCAAGAAAATTAAACCTAAACTACCCTAAATTCTAGAGAGAAGAGAGAGCTTCTCTCTCTAGAATTCTACCCTAAAACATGATGAAAACTAAACTATGACTAAGTGTGTTGACTCTCCTTCAATCCTTGGCTTGAATAGCATCAGAAATGAGTTGGTTTGGGCCCAAAGTGCTTCAGAAATCGCTGGGGGCGATTTCATCTTTAGTGGGCCGAGCAGCATTGGCGCGCACGCGCAGTGCCCCTATACCCAAAGCAAAATATATCAAATTTTATATTATTTCGAAGCCCCAGATGTTAGCTTTCCAACGCAACTAGAACCGCCTCATTTGGACCTCTGTAGCTCAAGTTATGGTCGATTGAGTGCGAAGAGGTCGGACTTGACAGCTTTACGGTTCCTTCATTTCTTCATGAGTTCTCCCACTTCGCATGCTTTTCTCCTCATTTCTTCCATCCGATACTTACCTTATGGACCTGAAATCACTCATCAAACACATCAAGGCATCGAATGGAATTAAAGTGAATTAAAATCACCATTTTAGGGCCTAAAAAGCATGTTTTTACATTTAAGCACAATTCAAGGGAGAATTACAAAACCATGCTATTTCATTGAATAAATGTGGGAAAAGGTGAATAAATCCCCCAGAATAAAGCACAAAATAAACCATGAAATTGGGGTTTATCAGCGATCAAGCATCTAATCAATAAATGGCAAGGGGTAGTGATCCTTGCGAGTGGCTTGGTTGAGACGCCTGTAATCAATGCAAACTCTCCATGAATTCTGCACTCTAGTTGTCAAGAGCTCTCCATGCTCATTCTTCATTTTTGTGACTCCAGACTTCTTGGGCACCACTTGTACTGGACTGACCCATTCACTATCTGAGATGGGATAGATGATATCTGCTTCAAGTAGTCTGGTTACTTCTTTCTTGACAACTTCTAAGATGGTGGGATTCAATCTTCTTTGGGGTTGATAGATAGTCTTTGATCCCTCTTCTAAGAATATCCTGTGCTCACAAACCTGAGGGCTGATGCCTACTATATCCGCCAAGCTCCACCCAATTGCTCTCTTGTGTTTTCTCAGCACACTGAGCAGCTGCTCCTCCTATTGGGAAGTGAGTTCCCTTGCAATTATATCTGGGAGCTTCTGATTATCCTAAAGGTAAGCATACTTGAGGTGGGGTAGAAGGGGCTTTAATTCCAATGTCTGCTCATGGCTAGGCTCTGGATTATCTAGAACTAGTGATAATGGCGAAGTGTCTTCATTATGTTCAGAGGGTATCCCCACACTTGGACCTTGCTCCATGTGCTTCTTTTCTACTTCTTCTTGGTGAACTTCAGCTACCGTTTCATCAATGATGTCGCACTGGAAGATAGAATGATCTTCTGGAGGGTGCTTCATAGCTTCATTTAGACTGAAACTCACTGCTCTGTCATCTATCTAAAAGGAGTAAGTTCCTGAGAATGCATCCAGCTTGAACTTCGAAGTCTTCAGGAATGGTCTTCCAAGCAGGATTGATGATGGTCTTCCTAAGTCATTAGGGGGCATTTCCCAGATATAGAAGTCAATGGGAAATGTGAGCCCCTTTATGCTCACTAATACATCTTCAGCAATTCCAACCACTGTAATAATGCTTTTATCTGCTAACACAAAATGAGCTGCCAACCTTTTTAAGGGAGGGAGCCTTAAAGCATCATATATAGACAATGACATTATACTAACACACGCTCCTAAATCACACATGCAGTCAGAAAATATTACACCTCCAATGGTACAGTTAACCATGCATGGACCTGGGTCACTACATTTTTCAGGTATACCTCCCATTAAAGCAGATATAGAACTACCTAAAGGAATAGTTTCTAGTTCATTAATTTTATCTTTATGTATACATAAATCTTTCAAAAATTTTGCATATTTAGGTACTTGTTGAATAACATTAAAAAGGGGAACAGTTACCTCAACCTTTTTGAAAATTTCTACCATTTTGGGATCAAGTTCCATCTGCTTCCTGGACTTCCTTGCAAGATGTCGAAATGGAATAGGAATGGCGCCATTTGCAGCTTTTGTGTTCTTTGGTGCTCCATTCCTTGGCTGAGCTACTTCTTCTTCAACCATGTCTTGTACTTCCTCTTCCTCTTCAGCATCTTCCACTTCAACTAAGTCTTCATTTTGGGCGTGGTCTTGTGGGCTTGTCTCCTCCTGATTCCTCTCTTGCAGTGTGGTTCCGGACCTTAAAGTGATGGCATTGATGCCACCCTTGGTGTTAGGTAGGGGTTGAGAAGGAATTCCACTGGAGCTTGAAGGTTGGTTGGTGGAAGCAGGTAATAAATCTATCTGGGAGACGAGAGCTTGTAAAGTAGCATTCAGACCATTTAAAGTAGAGTTTAGTGTAGTATGCATGTCTTGTTGTCCTTGTGCAAGAGAACGAAGCATCTCGTCATTTGATGAGGAAGGGGGATAAGTGATCTGAGGGGCCTGTCGTTGGTTATGCTGGGGTCCTTGGGACTGCCTTAAGTGAGGTGCTCTGTAAAGCTGGTTCTGATTTTGCTGTCTATTGTTGTTATTCCACCTCTGATTTCCATTGTTGTCTCTGCCTCCTCTGTTATAGTTGTTCCTCCAGCCATAGTTGAAATTATCTCTCCAGCCCTGGTTAGAGTTGTCCTGCCACCCTTGGTTATAGTTTCCACCTTGGTTGTAGTTACCGTCTTGCTGATTGTATCCTTGATTCGGGCGGTCATAGAAGTTATGAGTGGCTGCCACAAAGTTGTCTTCTTGTTGGAGCTGCGGGCACTCATCAGTGTAATGACTATAATCAGCACATATCTCGCATACTCTTTGGGGGACCAACTGTTGGCTTTGTTGTGGTAGGGGAGACTGTTGTTGTTGTTGTTGATTCAACTGCATCTGCTTCAGTAGGTTGGTCATTTCACATATAGCTTATGTAACGGCAGTAGTCTCACTGCTAGAGGAAACCTCTATAACAGTCTTTGAGTGGCTGTTCCTGTGCTTGTGATTCTGAGTGGACTCAGCTAGATCGCTGATCAGTTGCCATGCTTCATCTGCAGTCTTGTACTTTTTCAGAGAACCATTACTAGCACCATCCAGTGTAGTTTTATCCTGAGGCTTCATGCCTTGAGTGAAGTAGCTGATCAACACTAACTTGTCAATCATATGATGGGGGCATGCATCCAAAAGGTTTTTGAAACGCTCCCAGTACTCATAAAGAGTTTCTGATTCACCTTGAACGATGCAGGAGATCTCTTTTCTTAATCTATCTGTAACTTCAGCTGGAAAGTATTTTTCCAGGAATTCTCTCCTGAGCGTATCCCAGTTGGTGACAGTTGCTTCAGGTTGGGAGTAGTACCACTCCCTCGCCTTTCCCTCAAGAGAAAATGGGAAGGCGGTTAATAGAATAGAAGTTTCATTTGCACCATAACGCCTAACAGTAGAACAGGCTGTCTGAAAATTCCTGAGGTGCTTGATGGGCTCCTGAGCAGGTAAGCCATGAAACTTGGGCTCTCAAGTTGATTAGTGTAGTTTTCAGTTCAAAATCTGCAGCCAGAGTTGGATGATGCACTTGATACGGCTGTAGTGTAAAATCTGGGGCTCCAGCTTCCTGGAGAGTAATCCTCCTGGGTGCTGCCATATTATCTGCACGTGAATCAACTGAATCAGAAGTAAAAGAGCTTGTTTCCTCCTCATATGGCGGTTCAGATTCACCCTCAGATGAGACTGGTGAATCGATAATGATCACTTCACCACCCTCAGAGGCTAACCTGCGCCGAGCTCGCCTAATACGTGAAAGAGTTCTTTCAATTTCACGATCAAATGCAGCTAAGCTCGGATCAGACAACGAACGCGTCATTCAATGAAAGAAACATGTAGCTCATGGTAATAAAATAAAATAAAATACACAAATAAAATAAAAATATATACAGTAATCAATAATTTAGCACGCTATTGCAACTCCTCGACAACGGCGCCAAAAATTTGACGAGAGGCGTAAGTTTGACCAATTAAGAGATTATGATATAAGAACAGTGTTGCGAGCATAGCTCTTAATCAGCAAAAATCCGCCTCGTCAATTTAGAAAGGTTGTCACAAAAGTTTAGAATAAAAATACTGGGAGTATGAGTCCCAGGTCGTCTCCCAACGAGTTGCTAGAAAGGGTGCTAATTTATTAATCAGGAGTTTTTCGAGAGATTTTGAGTAAGTAAACAATTTTAAACTAAAGCAATGAAAATTAAAAGAGATTTATATATTTAAATTAAAAAGCCTTGACCGGGGGAATGATTAATTGGAAGTTCTATCCTTGTTGGAATTCTCTCAAGTGTAGTGTAAAAAGGTTGTTGTTTTCACTTAGTTAACCCTTACTAAATAAAGAAAAGTCAAGTGATTGAGCTAACTCTTATTCGCAAATCCTAGTCCTCTCCCTTGGGAAGGTCTAGCATCAGTAAATACAGAATTAGCCAACAACTTCCAATTTAACTAATCACTTGAGCATTCCAACTCAAGTGTCTCCTTTTAATCAACCCCCATGTCAAGTTGGAAATCTACTCCATTGACATGAAAATTACTTGCATAGAATTAAATAAGGAATAAAAGAAAGACATGATAGACAATAACTGCAATTTAATTAAAAATAAAAGTAATCATTTTCATTAACAATCCATGAAAATAATCCAATTGTAAGTCTAAATAAGAATTAAGAATATGGAATAAATAAAAGAGTAAGGAAACAAACTAGAATAGTATCTTCAACGGAGGTGATGACTCTTCAATATCCAAAGCAAAAGCAATAAACTATGAAACTATGAATGTAAAGAAAACCTAGAGGAAGAGTAATTTTCTCTCTAGATTTAGATCTAAAAACCTAAAACTATGCTAATGAAAATGTGTGTTGAGTCTCTGCATGTTCTCTGGCTCTAATCTGTGTTTCTATGCCGGAAACTGGGTCAAAACTCGGCCCGAAATCACCCCCAGTATTTTCTGTTATTTCTGCAGATCACACATGTCATGCATGCACGTCATTTAGCGAATTTCCTTGCCACGCATACGCGTCAGGCACGCGCACGCGTCGTTGCAAATTCTCCATATCGCGCGCTCGCATGATCCATGCGTGCGCGTCGGTGCTCGCTAGTCATCTCCTTAGTTTCTTGTGTTCCTTCCATTTTTGCAAGCTTTCTCTCCATTTTCTAAGCAATTCTTGCCCTATGAAGCCTGAAACACTTAACACACAGATCACGGCATCGAATGGTATAAAGGAGAATTAAAATATACAAATTAAAGGTCTCTAGAAAGCAAGATTTCAGCCATAGAACAAAACTAGGAAGAGATTATAAAATCATGCAAATCATATGAATAAGTGGGTAAAGACTAGACAAAAACCACTCAATTAAATACAAGATAAACGATAAAATAGTGGTTTATCAGGGTTCGACCAACTCAACTGAAGCGGACGATTAGTTCCGAGCTATGGAGCGCGCATTACAGTCTCAACATGTCCCAGCTAACCAATACGTGGAGTTTGCGGCTTATCAACTGTTAGGAGAGGCACAACTTTGGTGGCAAGGAGAGTGCCAGTTGATGTGACTTCCGAATGCAAAAATCTCTTGGAATGCGTTTCGAACGGCATTCTATAAGAAGTACTTTCCTAAATCTGCAAGGGAAGTAAAGGAGATGGAACTTATGCAGCTGAAACAAGGTTCTTCATCTGTGACAGACTATACTAGCCAATTTGAAGAGCTTTGTAGGTTCTCTAGGGTGTGTCACGGTGCCCCGAAGACCTATGAAAGCTGGAAGTGCGTCAAGTATCAAAGGGGCTTGAAGGATAACATCATGACTGCAGTGGCTCCTTTGGGGATTCAGATTTTCTCTAATCTGGTGAACAAGGCGAGAGTTGTTGAGGAATATGCATAGACGGTAGCCTCTTCAACAGACACTCGTGGAGGAAAAACTAATAGGGAGCACGACGATTACCTTGGACCAAGGGGATAAAACTTTAAGAGAAATGGTGAAGGGAAGCGGTCAAGAACTTACTCCCCTTATATGAAATGTTAGGAGTGTGGGAACTACCATCCGAATAAGCCATGCTGGTTGGGTATGAAACTATGTTACAAGTGTGGTGCACCGAGACATTTGGTTAGAGATTGTCCACACCAAGGAACACATGAGGTGGGTCGATCACAATGGTGCACGGAATTGTGATCACACTTTTCACAACTCCGGTACAACTTACCAGCAAGTGCACTGGGTCGTCCAATTAATAAAACCTTATGCGAGTAAGGGTCGATCCCACAGAGATTGCCGGCTTAAAGCAAGCTATGGTCATCCTGTAAATCTTAGTCAGGCGGATTCAATTGGTTATGAGTTTTGATAATTTAAAGATAAATAAAACGTAAATTAAAATAAAGATACTTATGTAATTCATCGGTGGGAATTTCAGATAAGCATTTGGAGATGCTTTTTTGCTTTTGAACCTTTGGTTTCCTATTGTCTTCATCCAATCATGCGTGCTCCCTTCCATGGAAAGCTGTATGTTAGTGGATCACCATTGTCAATGGCTACCATCCATCCTCTCAGTGAAAATGGTCCAGGTACGGTTTCTGTAT
Source organism: Arachis hypogaea (assembly GCF_003086295.3). Classification (NCBI taxonomy): domain Eukaryota; kingdom Viridiplantae; phylum Streptophyta; class Magnoliopsida; order Fabales; family Fabaceae; genus Arachis; species Arachis hypogaea. The sequence goes on from NC_092055.1 coordinate 71,315,528, forward strand.
GGCTAATCAACTGTCGGATCTCTCGTCTCGAATGAAAAATACCAGGTACAGCTACCGCACGGCTAATCATCTGTCGGAATAGAATCTCTCTATCCTTTTGCACACTGTCACCGTGCCCAACATTCGTGAGTTTAAAGCTCGTCACAGTCATCCCATCCCAGATCCTACTCGAAATACCACAGACAAGGTTTAGACTTTCTGGATCTCAGGAATGCTACCAATTGGTTCTAGCCTCTACCACGAAGGTCCTAATCTCACGGATTCGAATGCTCTGTTGTCAGGAGAGGCAAGTCAAATCCGTGAATCAGAGACCCAAGAGACTATACTCTAGCTGTCGTCCAATGACTACGTTGAACATCATGTAGACCGCTTGTGGTTGTCAGGCACGCGGATCTTGGCTAAGCGAGTAACGAAGATAGTGGGTGATTGTCACGGATCACCCCTTCATTATGACTTAAATGAATTAAGTATGAGAGTATATCTTGGAGAAGAAGTAAGCGTGAATAGAAAGAGAAACAATAGTACTTGCATTAATTCATGAAGAACAGCAGAGCTCCGCACCTTAATCTATGAGGTGTAGAAACTCCACCGTTGGAAAATACATAAGACAAAATAGCCTAGGCATGTCCGTGAGGCCAGCCAAGCATGAAGTTGATAAAAGATGATCAAAAGTCTAAAGACAATAGGAAAGACTAGTATTTATACTAAACTAGTTACTAAGGATTACATAAATTGAGTAACTAAGTGCAGATAGTGTAGAAATCCACTTCTGGGGCCTATTTGGTGTGTGCTTGGGCTGAGAATTGAGCTTTACACGTGCATAGGCCTTTTCTAGAGTTAAACGCCAGCTTGGATGCCAGTTTGGGCATTTAACTCCAGTTCTGGTGCCAGTTCCAGCGTTTTACGCCAGAAAAGGGTCTCTGGCTAGCGTTGAACGCCAGTTTGGGCCATTAAATCTCGGGCAAAGTACGAACTATTATACATTTCTGGAAAGCCCAATATGTTAGCTTTCAAGCCCAACTGAGAACACAACAATTGGACTTCTGTAGCTCCAGAAAAACGTGTTTGAGTGCAGGGAGGTCAGAATCCAACAGCATCTGCAGTCCTTTCTCAGCCTCTGAATCAGATTTTTGCTCAGGTTCCTCAATTTCAGCCAGAAAATACCTAAAATTGTAGAAAAACACACAAACTCATAGTAAAGTCTAGAAATGTGATTTTTGCATAAAAACTAATAAAAATATAATAAAAAGTAACTAAAACATACTAAAAACTATTTAAAAATAATGCTAAAAAGCGTATAAATTATCCACTCATCACAACACCAAACTTAAATTGTTGCTTGTCCCCAAGCAACTAAAAACAAAATAGGATAAAAAGAAGAAAAAATACAATAAATTTTAAAATATCAATGAAGCTTAGTTCCAATTAGATGAGTCGGACTAGTAGCTTTTTGCTTCTGAACAGTTTTGGCATCTTACTTTATCCTTTGAAGTTCAGAATGATTGCCATCCATAGGAACTCAAAATTCAGATAGTGTTATTGATTCTCCTACTTTAGTATGTTGATTCTTGAACACAGCTACTTTATGAGTCTTGGCCGTGACCCTTAGCATTTTGTTTTCCAGTATTACCACCGGATATATAAATGCCACGGACACATAACTGGGTGAACCTTTTTAGATTGTGACTCAGCTTTGCTAGAGTCCCCAGTTAGAGGTGTCCAGAGTTCTTAAGCACAATCTTTTGCTTTGGATCATGACTTTAACCACTCAGTCCCAAGCTTTTCACTTGGACCTTCATGACACAAGCACATGGTTAGGGACAACTTGATTTAGCCGCTTAGGCCAGGATTTTATTCCTTTGGGGCCCTCCTATCCACTGATGCTCAAAGCCTTGGATCCTCTTTACCCTTGCATTTTAGTTTAAAGGGTTACTGGATTTTTGCTCTTGCCTTTTGGTTTAAAGAGCTATTGACTTTTTCTGCTTGCTTTTCTTTTTCTTTCTTTTTCTTTATTTTTCGCCATTTTTTTTTCGCAAGCTTTGTGTTTTTCATTGCTTTTTCTTGCTTTAAGAATCAATGTTATGATTTTTTAGATTATCAATAACATTTCTCTTTTTCATTATTCTTTCAAGAGCCAACAATTTTAACATTCATAAACTTCACTATAAAAAATATGCACTGTTCAAGCATTCATTCAAAAAAACAAAAAGTATTGCCACCACATCAAAATAATTAAACTATTTTCAAGATAGAATTCGAAATTCATGTACTTCTTTTTCTTTTTCAGAAAACATTTTTCATTTAAGAAAGGTGAAAGATTCGTGGAACATTCATAGCTTTAAGACATAGACACTAAACACTAATGATCATGTAATAAAGACACAAACATAGACATAACATAAAGCATAGAAACAAAAAAAAGAAAAATAAGAACAAGGAAATTAAAGAACGGGTCCACCTTAGTGACGGCGGCTAGTTCTTCCTCTTGAAGATCCTATGGAGTGCTTGAGCTCCTCAATATCTCTTCCTTGCCTTTGTTGCTCTTCTCTCATGGCTCTTTGGTCCTCTCTGATTTCATGGAAGATAATGGAGTGCTATTGGTGCTCCATCCTTAGTTGCTCCATGTTGGAACTCAATTCTCCTAAAGAGGTGTTGAGTTGCTCCCAATAGTTGTGTGGAGAAAAATGCATCCCTTGAGGCATCTCAGGGATTTCTTGATGAGGGACTTCCTCATGCTCTTGTTAAGGTCCATGAGTGGGCTCTCTTGTTTGCTCCATCCTCTTTCTAGTGATGGGCTTTTGAGATGAATCTCTCCATCTCCTATGACTCAGAGTTGGAAGCAACTGCCTTCCCTTTCCTCTTCCTAGAGGTTTCTCTGGCCTTAGGTGCCATTGATGGTTATGGGAAAATAAAAAGCAGATCTTTTTTTCTACACCAAACTTAAAAGGTTTGCTCATCCTCGAGCAAAAGAAGAAAGAAAAGATTAAAGGACGAAGAGATGGAGGAGATTGAGGTGTGTGAATGGTTCAGCCAAGGGAGGTTTTAGGTGGTTATGATGTATGAAAATGAAGGAGTAATGGTTTGAATTTGAATGGGTGGGGGTAGGTGGGTTGTATGATGGTTTTGGAGGAGAAAAAGAGAGAGAGTGAGTTGGGGTAGGTGGGGATCTTGTGGGGTTCACAGATCCTGAGGTGTCAAGGAATTCTGGTCCCTGCACCTTTCTGGCGTTTAAACGCCCTCTGTGTGCCATTTTTGGCATTTAACGCCAGCTCTGCTGCCTTTCCTGGCGTTAAACGCCAGGCTGATGTCCCTTTTTGGCATTTAACGCTAGCTAAACACCCTTTGCTGGCGTTAAACGCCAGTCTGTCTGCCAATTCTGGCGTTTAACGCCCAGGATGCTGCCAGACTGGGCGTTAAATGCCCATTCTACTATCTTTACTGGCATTTAAATGCCAGTAAGCCTGTCCTCCAGGGTGTGCTATTTTTGATTCCGCTTTAATTCTGCAGCTATTTTTGTGACTCCACATGATCATCAACCTAAAGAAAACGTAAACTAACAATGGAAAATGAAATGAAAAAGTAATTAACATAGATAAATAATATTGGGTTACCTCCCAATAAGCGCTTCTTTAACGTCAATAGGTTAACAGTGAGCTCTTATAGAGCTTCACAGACACTCAGAGTATGATGGTGGCCTCCCAACACCAAACTTAGAGTTTGAATGTGGGGGCTCTGCTTGACTCTATATTGAGAGAAGCTTTTCATGCTTCCTCTCCATGGTTACAGAGGAAGATCCTTGAGCCTTAAACACAAGGTAGTCCTCATTCAAATTCAAGACTAACTCTCCTCTGTCCACATCAATCACAACTCTTGCTGTGGCTAGGAAGGGCCTTCCAAGGATGATGCATTCATCCTCATCCTTCCCAGTGTCTAGGATTATGAAGTCAGCAGGGATGTAAAGGCCTTCAACCTTCACTAAGACATCATCTACAAGTCCATAAGCCTATTTCATTGATTTGTCTGCCATCTCTAGCGAGATTCTTGCAGCTTGTACCTCAAAGATCCCCAATTTCCCCATTACAGAGAGTGGTATGAGGTTAATACTTGAACCAAGGTCACACAGAGCCTTCTCAAAGGTCATGGTGCCTATGGTGCAAGGAATTAAGAACCTTTCGCGATCCGGTTTCTTTTGAGGTAATTTTTGCTGAACCAAGGTATTCAGTTCCTTAATGAGCAATGGAGGTCCATCCTCCTAAGTCTCATTACCAAATAGCTTGGCATTCAGCTTCATGATTGCTCCAAGATACCGAGCAACTTGATCTTCAACAAGATCTTCATCCTCATCAGAGGAAGAATCTTTATCAGAGCTCATGAACTGCAGCATTAAGTTCCATGGAATCTCTATGGTCTCTATATGAGCCTTTTATTTTTTTGGTTCCTCAATAGGGAACTCCTTATTGGTCAGTGGATGTCCAGCAAGGTCTTCCTCACTAGAAATCACTGCCTTTTTACTCTCTCCAGGTTTGGCCACTTTGGATATAGTTATGGCCTTGCACTCTCTTTTGGGATTCTCTTTTGTACTGCTTGGGAGAGTACTAGGAGGAGTTTCAGTAACTCTTTTACTCAGCTGAACCACTTGTGCCTCCAAATTTCTGATGGAGGACCTTGTTTCAGTCATAAAACTGAGAGTGGTCTTAGATAGATCAGAGACTATGGTTGCTAAGTCAGAGAGGCTCTGCTTAGAATTTTCTGTCTGTTGCTGAGAAGATGATGGAAAAGGCTTGCTATTACCAAGCCTATTTCTACCACCATTATTATTATTGAAGCCTTGTTGAGGCTTCAGTTGATCCTTCCATGAGAAATTTGGATGATTTCTCCATGAAGGATTATAGGTGTTTCCATGGGATTCTCCATGTAATTCACCTCTTCCATTCCAGGATTCTCAGGGTCATAAGCTTCTCCTTCAGAGGAGGCTTCTTTAGTACTGCCGGATGCAGCTTGCATTCCAGTCAGATTTTGAGAAATTATATTGACTTGCTGAGTCAATATTTTATTTTGAGCCAATATGGCATTCAGAGTATCAATCTTAAGAACTCCTTTCTTTTGAGTCATCTCATTATTCATAGGATTTCTTTCAGAAGTATACATGAACTGGTTATTTGTAACCATTTCAATGAGTTCCTGGGCTTCTGCAGGTGTTTTCTTCAGATGAAGAGATCCACCAGCAGAATGGTCCAATTACATCTAGGACAATTCAGACAGACCATCATAGAATATACCTAAGATGCTCCATTCTGAAAGCATGTCAGAAGGACACCTTCTGATCAATTGCTTGTATCTTTCCCAAGCTTCATAGAGGGATTCACCTTCCTTCTGTCTGAAGGTTTGGACTTCCACTCTAAGCTTGTCATCTTTTGAGGTGGAAAGAATTTGGCCAAGAAAGCATTGACCAACTTTTCCCAAGGGTTCAGGCTTTCTCTAGGTTGTGAGTACAACCATATCCTAGCTCTGTCTCTTACAGTAAAGGGGAAAAGAATAAGTCTGTAGACCTCGGGATCAACCCTATTGGTCTTAACAGTGTCACAAATTTGCAAGAATTCAGCTAAGAACTGATAAAGATCTTCCAATGGAAGTCCATGAAACATGAAATTCTACTGCATTAGAGAAAATAATTGAGGCTTAAGCTCAAAGTTGTTTGCTCCAGTTGCAGGAATTGAGATGCTTCTTCCATAGAAGTTGAAAGTTAGTACAGTAAAGTCACCAAGCATCTTCCTTGCATCTCCACCATTGTTCTCAGGTTCGGCTGCCATGTCTGCCTCTTTTTCGAAATTTACTGTAAGGTCCTCTCCGGAGTGTTGTGCTTTAGCTTCCTCTTCAGAGTCCTTTCAGGTTCAGGATCAGCTTCAACAAGAATGTCTTTATCCCTGTTCCTGCTCATATAAAAAAGAAGAGAACAAAGAGAGAAGAGGAATCCTCTATGTCACAGTATAGAGATTCCTTTATGTGTTAGAGGAAAAGAAGAATAGAAGAATGAGGTAGAGAAAGAATAAGAAGAATTCGAACACAGAGAGAGGGAGAGGGTTCGAATTATTAGATTAATAGAAGAGAAATATTAGTAAATAAATAAAATAAATAGAAAGAGATGAGAGAGTATTCGAATTTTAAGAAGAGGTAGGAGAAAAATATTTTTTTTTTATTTAATTAATTAAGTTAGTTTCGAAAATTTGAAAAAGAAATACAAGAAAATTAAAAACTAAAACAATTAGTTAATTAAAAAGATTATTGAAAAAGTGGTTAGTGATTTTCGAAAATTAGAAGTGGAAAAGTAGTTAGGTGGTTTTGAAAAAGATAAGAAATAGTAAACTTTTTAAAATTAAAACAAACAAGTCAAGTAGTTAGTTAAAAAAGATTTGAAAATAAATTTTAAAAAGATAAGAAGTTAGAAAAAGATTTTGAAATTAAAATTTTAAAAAGATATGATTGAAATTTATTTTGGAAAAGAATTGAAAAAGAAATTAAAAAGATTTGATTTTTAAAATTAAACTTGATGACTTGACTAACAAGAAACTAAAATATATGATTCTAGAATTTAAAGATTGAACCTTTCTTAACAAGAAAGTAACAAACTTGAAATTTTTGAATCAAAACATTAATTGTTAGCAAGGATTTTTGAAAATATGAAATAAAATTAAGAAAAAGATTTTGAAAAATTATTTTTAAAATTTTCGAAAACATTAAAAGAAAAATGAAAAAGATTTTGAAAAATTTTAAAAATAAAATTCGAAAATCATAAAAAAAAATGAAAAAAGAATTGATTTTGAAAAAGATTTGAAAAGATAAAGTTTTTAAATTGAAATTTTGACTTGACTAACAAGAAACAACTAAATTTTAAAAGTTTTTGACCAAGTAAACTCAAAATTTCCAAAATTATGGGAAGAATAAGGAAAAGATATTTTTTTTTTACTTTCGAATTTTTAATGAGGAGAGAGAAAAACAACAAAATGAAACAAAATATAAAAATTTAAGATCAAAACAAATAATGCATGCAAGAATACTTTGAATATCAAGATGAACACCAAGAACACTTTGAAGATTATGATGAACATCAAGAACATATTTTTGAAAATTTTTAAGAAAAGAAAGACATGCAAGACACCAAACTTAAGAACTTTTGTACTAGGGACACTAACAATTTGAAAATGCATATGGAAAATAAGAAAAGACACAAAACAAGAAAATGTAAAGATCAAACAAAGAAAATCATCAAGAACAACTTGTAGATCATGAAGAACATAATGCATGTATTTTTGAAAATTTAAAAAAAAATTAAATTAAAAAAAATAGAGTTGACATCAAACTTAAAATTTGACACAAGACTTAAACAAGAAACACAAATTTTTTTTTATGATTCTATTAAACTTTTTGTATTTTTTTTCAAAATTATTTTGGAAAAAGAAAATAAAGACATTCAAAATTTTTAATAAGAATTCCAGTATTCATGCAATGTTAGTCTAAAGCTTCGGTCCAAAAGAATTAGACATGGCCAAATGGCCAGCCAAGCTTTAGCACAAAATAATAAATGAGAATCCAAAGGCTCCTCCAATAGCTGCAATGATAAGTGGAAGCTTCAGTCCAAAAGATTAGACTTGGCTTAATAGCCAGCCAAGCTTCAACATATCATCATGGAGCTCTAAGGTGGAATTCATTCTTAAAATTTTTGAAGAACATTTTTTTTGAAAACTTTTTTTTCTTTGAAATATTTTTAAAAACTTTTTGAAAAGAAAATAAAGGTTGAAACAAGAAAGAAGGTTACCTAATCTAAGCAACAAGAAAGAAGGTTACCTAATCTAAGCAACAAGATGAACCGTCAGTTGTCCAAACTCGAACAATTCCCGGCAACGGCGCTAAAAACTTGGTGCACGGAATTATGATCACACTTTTCACAACTCCGGTACAACTATCCAGCAATTGCACTGGGTCGTCCAAGTAATAAAACCTTACGCGAGTAACGGTCGATCCCATGGAGATTGCCGGCTTGAAGCAAGCTATGGTCATCCTGTAAATCTTAGTCACGCAGATTCAATTGGTTATGAGTTTTGATAATTTAAAGATAAATTAAACGTAAATTAAAATAAAGATACTTATGTAATTCATTGGTGGGAATTTCAGATAAGCGTTTGGAGATGCTTTGTTGCTTCTGAACCTATGCTTTCCTATTCTCTTCATCCAATCATGCGTGCTCCCTTCCATGGAAAGCTGTATGTTGGTGGATCACCATTGTCAATGGCTACTGATAAACCACTATTTTATGGTTTATCTTGTGCTCAATTGAGTGGATTTTATCAATCTTTCATACACTTATTCATACAATTCGCATGTTTTATGTTTTCCTTCCTGATTTTGTGCTATGATTGAAAATATGTTTCTTTGATCTTAATTTAGCTAATTTTAATCCTCTCTTATTACCATTCGATGCCTTGATATGTGTGTTAAGTGTTTTTAGAGATTACAGGGCAGGAATGGCTTAGAGGATGGAAAGGAAGCATGCAAAAGTGGAAGGAATACAAGAAACTGAAGGAACTGCTAAAGCTGTCCAGCCTGACCTCTTGCTACTAAATAGACTATAACTTGAGCTACAGAGGTCCAAATGATGCAGCTTTAGTTGCGTTGGAAAGCTAACACCCGGGGCTTCGCAACGATATATAATTTTCCATATCTGCCTGGTGCACGAAATTGTGATCTCTGGTAATGGCTCCAAAAACTTGGTGCTCTGATCTTAATTCATAATTTGTCACAACTTCGATACAACTAACCAGCAAGTGCACTGGGTCGTCCAAGTAATAAAACCTTACGTGAGTAAGGGTCGATCCCACGGAGATTGTCGGCTTGAAGCAAGCTATGGTCACCTTGTAAATCTCAGTTAGGCGGATATCAAATGGTTATGGAATTTTCGAATAATAATAATAAATAAACAGAAAATAAAGATAGAAATACTTATGTAATTCATTGGTGAGAATTTCAGATAAGCGTATAGAGATGCTTTCCTTCCTCTGAACCTCTGCTTTCCTGCTGTCTTCATCCACTCCTTCCTACTCCTTTCCATGGCAAGCTTTATGTAAGGCATCACCGTTGTCAATGGCTACATCCCATCCTCTCTGTGAAAAAGGTCCAAATGCTCTGTCACGGCATGGCTAATCATCTGGAGGTTCTTGATCATACTAGAATATGGTTCACCCTCCTTTTGTGTCTGTCACTACGCCCAGCACTCGCGAGTTTGAAGTTCGTCACAGCCATCCCTTCCCAGATCCTACTCGGAATACCACAGACAAGGTTTAGACTTTCCGGATCTCAGGAATGGCCATCCATGGGTTCTAACTTATACCACGAAGATTCTAATATCTCGGACTCGGTCCTCTGTATTAGATATCTAAGAGATACTCAGTCTAGCTTGTTTGCATGTAGAACGGAAGTGTTTGTCAGGCACGTGTTCATAAGTGAGAATGATGATGAGCATCACATAATCATCACATTCATCATGTTCTTGGGTGCGAATGGATATCTTAGAAGAGGAATAAGTTGAATTGAATAGAAAAAGAGTAGTACTTTGCATTAAATCATGAGGAACAGCAGAGCTCCACACCTTAATCTATGGAGTGCAGAAACTCTACCGTTGAAAAATACATAAGTAATGAAGGTTCAGGCATGGCCGAATGGCCAGCCCCCAAACGTGATCAATAGATCCAAAGTTGAACTAAAAATCATAAGATGTCTAATACAATAGTAAAAAGTCCTATTTATACTAAACTAGCTACTATGGTTTACGGAAGTAAGTAATTGATGCATAAATCCACTTTCGGGGCCCACTTGGTGTGTGCTTGGGCTGAGCTTGAAGTTTACACGTGCAGAGGCTTCCTTTGGAGTTGAACGCCAAGTTGTAACGTGTTTTTGGCGTTCAACTCTAGTTCGTGACGTGTTTCTGGCGTTTAACTCCAGACTGCAGCGTAGAACTGGCGTTCAACGCCCTTTTGTGTCATCCAAACTCGGCCAAAGTATGGACTATTATATATTGCTGGAAAGCCTTGGATGTCTACTTTCCAATGCAATTAGAAGCGCGCCATTTTGAGTTCTGTAGCTCTAGAAAATCCACTATGAGTTCAGGGAGGTCAGAATCCAATAGCATCAGCAGTCCTTCTTCAACCTATGAATCTGATTTTTGCTCAAGTCCCTTAATTTCAGCCAGAAAATACCTGAAATCACAGAAAAACACACAAACTCATAGTAAAGTCCAGAAATGTGAATTTAACATAAAAACTAATAAAAACATCCCTAAAAGTAACTAGATCCTACTAAAAACATACTAAAAACAATGCCAAAAAGCGTATAAATTATCCGCTCATCACAACACCAAACTTAAATTGTTGCTTGTCCCCAAGCAACTGAAAATCAAATAGGATAAAAAGAAGAGAATATACTATAAATTCCAAACTATCAATGAAACATAGATCCAATCAGATGAGCGGGACTTGTAGCTTTTTGCCTCTTGAATAGTTTTGGCATCTCACTTTATCCATTGAGGTTCAGAATGATTGGCATCTATAGGAACTCAGAGTTCAGATAGTGTTATTGATTCTCCTAGTTCAGTATGTTGATTCTTGAACACAGCTACTTTATGAGTCTTGGCCGTGGACCTAAGCACTTTGTTTTCCAGTATTACCACCGGATACATAAATGCCACAGACACATAATTGGGTGAACCTTTTCAGATTATGACTCAGCTTTGCTAAAGTCCCCAATTAGAGGTGTCCAGGGTTCTTAAGCACACTCTTCTTTTGCTTTGGACCTTGACTTTAACCGCTCAGTCTCAAGTTTTCACTTGACACCTTCACGCCACAAGCACATGGTTAGGGACAGCTTGGTTTAGCCGCTTAGGCCAGGATTTTATTCCTTTAGGCCCTCCTATCACTGATGCTCAAAGCCTTGGGATCCTTTTTATTACCCTTGCCTTTTGGTTTTAAGGGCTATTGGCTTTTTGCTCTTGCCTTTTGGTTTTAAGAGCTTTTGGCTTTTTCTGCTTGCTTTTTCTTTTTCTTTCTATTTTTTTCGTCATTTTTAGCGCTTCTTTTTTTTTTCTGCAAGCTTTTTGTATTCACTGCTTTTTCTTGCTTCAAGAATCATTTTTATGAATTTTCAGATTATCAAATCATATGTCTCCTTGTCATCATTCTTTCAAGAGCCAACATATTTAACATTCATAAACAACAACTTCAAAAGACATATGCACTGTTCAAGCATTCATTCAGAAAACAAAAAGTATTATCACCACATCAATATAATTAAACTAAGTTCAAGGATAAATTTGAAACTCATGTACTTCTTGTTCTTTTAAATTAAAAACATTTTTTATTTAAGAGAGGTGATGGATTCATATTCACTACTTTAAGGCATAGACACTTAGATACTAATGATCATGTAATGAAGACGCAAATATGGATAAACATTTAACATAGAAAATGAAAAACAGAAAATTTAAGAACAAGGAATGAGTCCACCTTAATGATGATGGTGTTTTCTTCTTGAGGAACCGATGATGTCCTTAAGCTCTTCTATGTCTCTTCCTTGTCTTTGTTGCTCATCCCTCATTACTTTTTGATCTTCTCTAATTTCATGAAGGATGATGGAGTGCTCTTGATGTTCCACCCTTAGTTGCTCCCAATAATTGTGTGGAGGAAAATGTATCCCCTGAGGTATCTCAGGGATCTCTTGATTTGCAGTCAAATGTTCTACCACTGAGCTATAGACCCTTTATGGAAGCTTTTGTCTTCCCTTTCCTCTTTCTAGAGGTTTCTCTGGTCTTAGGTGCCATCAATGGTTATGGAAAAACAAAAGAACTATACTTTTACCACACCAAACTTAGAATGTTGCTCGCCCTCGAGCAAAATAAGAAAGAATAGAAGAAGAAGAAGATGTGGAAGAATCTAGGATTATGAGGAGGGAAGGTGGGGATCCTGTGGGGTCCACAGATCCTGAGATGATCCTGTGAGGTCCACAGATCTTGAGGTGTCAAGGATTTATATCCCTGCACCAATTAGGCATGTAAAATGCCTTTGCATGCAATTCTGGCTTTTAAACACCGAATTGATGCTTGTTCTGGGTGTTCAACGCCCAGATGCAGCATATTTCTGGCGTTCAGTGCCAGCTTTCCTCAGGGTGCATTCCTGGCATCTGAACGTCAGGATGTTGCTTGTTTCTGGCGTTCAACGCCAGATCCATGCTCTATTCTGGCGTTGAACGCCAGCCAGATGCTCCTTACTGGCGTTTAAACGCCAGTAAGCCCTACCTCCAGGGTGTGATTTTTCTTCTGCTGTTTTTGATCCTGTTTTTAATTTTTCTATTTATTTTGTGACTCCACATGATCATGAACCTAATAAAACATGAAAGAACAATAAAATAAAAATAAAATTAGATAAATAAAAATTGGGTTGCCTCCCAACAAGTGCTTCTTTAATGTCAATAGCTTGACAGTGGGCTCTCATGGAGCCACACAGGTGATCAGGTCAATTTATAGACTCCCAACACCAAACTTAGAGTTTGGATATGGGGGTTCAACACCAAACTTAGAGTTTGGCTGAGGCCTCCCAACACCAAACTTAGAGTTTGACTGTGGAGGCTTTAGTTGACTATATACTGAGAGAAGCTTACTGTGCCTCTTTTCCATGTTTACAGAAGGATGACCTTGAGTTTTAAACACAAGGGAGTCCTCATTCAATTGAAGGACTAGTTCACCTCTGTCAACATCAATCACAGCTCTTGCTGTGGCTAGGAAGGGTCTTCCAAGAATGATGGATTCATCCTCATCCTTCCCAGTATCCAGGATTATGAAATCAGTAGGGATGTAAAGGCCTTCAACCTTTACTAATACATCCTCTACTTGTCCATAAGCCTCTTTTCTTGAGTTGTCTGCCGTCTCTAATGAGATTTTAGCAGCTTGCACCTCAAAGATTCCCAATTTCTCCATTACAGAGAGTGGCATGAGGTTTATTCCTGACCCAAGGTCACATAGAGCCTTCTCAAAGGTTATGGTGCCTATGGTACAAGGTATTAGGAACTTTCCAGGATCCTATTTCTTCTGAGGCAATCTCAGTTGATCCAATGCATTTAGTTCATTGGTGAACAGGGGAGGTTCATCTCCCCAAGTCTCATTACCAAATAAATTGGCATTCAGCTTCATGATTGCACCAAGGAACTTGGCAAATTGCTCTTCAGTAGCATCCTCATTCTCTTCTGAAGAGGAATACTCATCAGAGCTCATGAAGGGCGTAAGGAGGTTTAATGGAATCTCTATGGTCTCTAGATGAGCCTCAGAGTCCTTTGGTTCTTCAAAGGGAAACTTCTTATTGATCACTGGACGTCCCAGGAGGTCTTCCTCCTTGGGATTCACGTCCTCCCCTTCCTCTCTAGGTTCGGCCATATTGACTATGTCAATGGCCTTGCACTCTCCTTTTGGATTTTCTTCTGTATTGCTTGGGAGAGCACTAGGAGGGGTTTCAGTGATCTTCTTACTCAGCTGGCCCACTTGTGCCTCCAAATTTCTGATGAAGGACCTTGTTTCATTCATGAAACTCAGAGTGGCCTTAGATAAATCAGAGACTAAGTTTGCTAAATTAGAGGTCCTTTGTTCAGAATTCTCTGTCTGTTGCTGAGTGGATGATGGAAAAGGCTTGCTATTGCTAAACCTATTTCTTCCACCATTATTAAAGCCTTGTTGAGGCTTTTGTTGATCCTTCCATAAGAGATTTGGATGATTTCTCCATGAGGGGTTATAGGTGTTTCCATATGGTTCACCCATGTAATTCACCTCTGCTATTGCAGGGTTCTCAGGATCATAAGCTTCTTCTTCAGAAGATGCCTCTTGAGTACTGTTGGATGCAGCTTGCATTCCATTCAAACTCTGAGAAATTATATTGACTTGCTGAGTCAATATTTTATTCTGGGCCAATATGGCATTCAGAGTATCAATTTCAAGAACTCCCTTCTTCTGAGGCGTCCCATTACTCACACGATTCCTCTCAGAAGTGTACATGAACTGGTTATTAGCAACCATGTCAATGAGTTCTTGAGCTTCTGCAGGCATTTTCTTTAGGTGAATGGATCCACCTGCAGAAGTATCTAATGACATCTTAGCTAATTCAGACAGACCATCATAGAATATATCCAGGATGGTCCATTCTGAAAGCATGTCAGAAGGACACTTTTTGGTCAGTTCCTTGTATCTCTCCCAAGCTTCATAGAGGGATTCACCTTCTTTTTGTCTGAAGGTTTGAACATCCACTCTAAGCTTACTCAGCTTTTGAGGAGGAAAGAACTTTGCTAAGAAAGCCTTGACCAGCTTATCCCAAGAGTTCAGGCTATCTTTAGGTTGAGAATCCAACCATATTCTAGCTCTGTCTCTCACAGCAAAAGGGAAAAGCATGAGCCTGTAGACTTCAGGATCTACTCCTTTAGTCTTAACAGTATCACAGATCTGCAAGAATTCAGTTAAGAACTGAAAGGGATCTTCAGATGGAAGTCCATGAAACTTGCAGTTTTGTTGTATCAGAGAAACTAATTGAGGTTTAAGCTCAAAATTGTTTGCTCCAATGGTAGGAATGGAGATGCTTCTTCCATGTAAATTGGAATTAGGTGCAGTAAAGTCACCAAGCATCCTCCTTGCATTATTATTATTTTCGGCTGCCATATCCTTTTCTTGTTCAAAAATTCCTGTAAGGTTGTCTCTGGATTGTTGTATTTTAGCTTCTCTTAGTTTCCTTTTCAGAGTCATTTCAGGTTCAGAGTCTGCTTCAACAAGAATGTTCTTGTCTTTACTCCTGCTCATATGAAAAAGAAGGGAACAGAAAAATAATAATAGGATCCTTTTTACCATAGTATAGAGGTTCCCTTGTTGTGAGTAGAAGAAAAGAAGAGTAGAAGAGAAAAGAAAGGAGAATCCAAACAGAAGGGTGAGGAGAGCAGAGATATGAGATGAAGAGAAGTGTTAGTAAGTAATTAATAAATAGAAGGAGATGGGAGAGAGGGATTTTCGAAAATTAAATTTTTTAAAAAAGAGTTAATGATTTTCGAAAATTAAGATAAAATTAAAATTAAAATTTAAAACAATTAATCAATTAAAAAGAATTTTTGAAAAAGAGGGAGGTATTTTCGAAAATTAGAGAGGGATAGTTAGTTAGGTAGTTTTGAAAAAGATAAGAAACAAACAAAAAGTCAATTAGTTAGTTGAAAAAGATTTGAAATTCAATTTTGAAAAGATAAGAAGATAAGAAGTTAGAAAAGATATTTGAAAAAGATAGGATAAAAAGATATTTTTGAAAAGATATGATTGAAATTAGTTTTGAAAAAGATTTGATTTTAAAAATCAAAATTAATGACTTGACTCACAAGTAATCACAAGATATGATTCTAGAACTTAAAGTTTGAATCTTTCTTAACAAGCAAGTAACAAACTTGAAATTTTTGAATCAAAACATTAATTTTTGATGATATTTTAGAAAATTATGAAATAAAATTAAGAAAAAGATTTTTGAAAATTTTTTTTAAAATTTTCGAAAATGAATAAGAGAAATGAAAAAGATTTGATTTTTGAAAAAGATTTTGAAAAAGATAAGATTTTTAAATTGAAAATTTGATTTGACTCATAAAAACAACTAGATTTTAAAAATTTTTGAAAAAGTCAATCCAAATTTTCGAAATTTATGAGTGAAAAAGGGAAAGATATTTTTTGAATTTTGAATTTTTAATGATGAAAGAGAAAAACATGAAAATGATGAAATACATGAAAATTTTGGATCTAGACATGTGATGCATGCAAGAACACCATGAATGTCAAGATGAACACCAAGAACACTTTGAATGTCAAGATGAACATCAAGAACTTATTTTTGAAAAATTTTCAAGAAAAGAAAACATGCAAGACACCAAACTTAGAAATTTTTCATGTATAGACACTATGAATGCAAGAATGCATATAAAAAACAAGAAAAAAAACACAAAACAAGAAAATATGAAGATCAAACAAGAAGACTGGCCAAGAACAACTTGAAGATCATGAAGAACACAATGAATGCATGAATTTTCGAAAAATGCATAAAAATTTTTAGAAAAAATGCAATTGACACCAAACTTAAAAATTGACTCAAGACTCAAACAAGAAACACAAAATATTTTTTATTTTTATGATTTTATAAATTTTTTTTATTTTTTTGAAAATTAATGTGAAAAAGAAAAATAAAGATTCCAAAATTTTTAATATGAATTCCAGGAATCTTGCACTCTTAGTCTAAAGCTCTAATCTGAGGGTTAGACATGGCTTAATAGCCAGCCAAGCTTTAGAAAATACAAATCAGTCATACAATAACAAATTTGATTAGCAACAACTAGCTTGCTCTTGTAATGATGACTTGGGAGCCTCAGTCCAAATGAATTTAGACGTGGCTCTACAGCCAGCCAGGCTTCTACATGCTTCATGAAACACTAGAATTTATTCTTAAAAGTTCTGAAGAAATATATATATTTTTTTATGAATTTTTTTTTCGAATATTAATTGGGAAAAACGAAAAAGAAGAAAATAATTTTTGAAAATTTTTTTGAAAATTTTTTGAAAATAAAATAAGAAGAAAATTACCCAATCTGAGCAACACGACGAATCGTCAGTTGTCCAAACTCGAACAATCCCCAGCAACGGCGCCAAAAACTTGGTGCACGAAATTGTGATCTCTGGTAATGGCTCCAAAAACTTGGTGCTCTGATCTTAATTCATAATTTGTCCAACTTCGATACAACTAACCAGCAAGTGCACTCGGTCGTCCAAGTAATAAAACCTTACGTGAGTAAGGGTCGATCCCACGGAGATTGTCGGCTTGAAGCAAGTTATGGTCACCTTGTAAGTCTCAGTCAGGCGGATATCAAATCGTTATGGAGTTTTCGAATAATAATAATAAATAAACAGAAAATAAAGATAGAAATACTTATGTCATCATGTCATATTTTTCTATGCTTTTTCATACAAGAAATTGATAATTAGTGATTAAATTTTGCATTCTTTTGTGCTTAAATGGTATATTTCTTTGGTCTTTTGATTTGATAAACCTTGTAGGAAATAAGAAGAAAAAAAAAAGCACAAAATAAGCTAAAAAGGAGAAAAAAGAGTTTTGGGGCACACTTTGATGCCTTAGGCCACACCTTTAAAAGCATGGCTCATGACCATGAGTGAAAGAAACAAAGGCTAGCGCTAATTTAAAGGGAGCACTACGTTAAAGAAACAAAGTGAATTTTCTTTATGCCTTGTGACAGCATGACCATGTCTCCTTCAAAGGGCCATAACTTGAGCTACAGATGTCCAATTGATGTGCTTCCAGTTGCATTAGAAAGTGGACATTCAGAGCTTTCCAATGATATATAACAATCTATATTTGGCATAAAATTGAAGCACATGTAATAGGCATCTTTAAGACCCAAAAACCAACCAAGCAAGTGCTCACACCAAGGCTCGAAGAGGGGAACCATACACCAAGCAAGGAAGCACCCAAAATGGGACAGCCAGTGCTCGAAGAGGGGCACACAGTGCATAGAAAGGGCGCTACGTTGAAACTCCTCACTGAGCGCTATTTTGGCATGAGGAATTGCTGCAAAATGTAGCCACCAAGATTCGAAATGGGGACCATGCACAAGGCAAAGAAGCGCTACATTCAATTCACCAATTGAGCGCTATGAAGTTATGAATGAGGCTTGGTTCAAAGGCTTGACAAGGAGCTAAGTGAGCGCTACGTTATTTCATTCTACTGAGTGCTCCACTAGAGGTGGCCCTTGGTCCATTTTCAATGAAAAGCCATCTTGGATCCACTTCTTCACCAACTTGAAAAGCCTATTCCAAATTCTAAAAGCCAAAAATAAAAAGTGTATAAATAGGAGTTTATTTGATTTGTAGAGGACCTTTTTCTCATTTTTCACTTTTTACTTTTAGTTCAATTTTAGTTTTCACTTGGAAATTTCATCTGTCTTTGAATTTGGGATTTTGGGAATTGGATCTAGCTTTCTGTTTTGATTTTCTTTTCTTCTGCAACTTCTGCTATCTATTCTTGGAATTTGAATTAAGATTGAAGAGCCTTATTGATTCTAAATCTGAGAATCATCTTTCACCTCTCATCTCAATTGTACTAAGGATTGGATCTAAGTTTCATTTGCTATTATCCTTTTTATTTCTGCTGCAATTACCTTCTTCTAGTTTTTAGCTGATTTTTCATTTTCTTTAACTTTAGTTTTCATTGAGAGCTCTGAAACTGAGATTGGATCTGAATCTTGCTCTCTAGTTTTCATTTTAATTTCTTCTGTAACCTCTACTTTCTGTTTTAAATTTTGGAATGAGATTGAAGAAATTCTGTTTCAATTCTTAATCTGAAATTTATCTTTGCTCTTCTGCTGCATAATTCTGAGAATTGAGGAATTGGATCTGAGTTTCACTTGCTGTTTCATTCACATTTCTTCTGTAATTTATTTTCTGTTTAATCAAGGGTGTAATTGAGATCTGGATCTGTGTTCTAATCTAATTGCTCCTCTTAGATCTTCAATTTTTCTTTTAGATTTCATAATTGAGCGGAGTTTTATTTCTGTTTATTTCTTCGAGTAATTTTTTCATTTCTATTTAGATCTTCTGCACTTCACTTCATCTTCTACTTCTCTGATTGATTGCACTTTACATTTTCTTGTTAAATTCTGAATCCCAACTCCCAAATCCCTTTAATCTTCAAGCAATTTAAGTTTCTCAGCAATTTAGATTCAGTAATTTAGCTTTCTTGCACTTTAAGCTTCAGCCATTTACATTTCTTGCAATCTAAGTTCCAGTCATTTACATTACTTGCACTTTAAGTTTCAGCTCTTTTACTTTCTTGCACTTTAAGTTTCATGCAATTTACTCTTCTGCACTTTACCTTTTTGTCAATTTCACCTCTCCCTTTTATTTTCATGCAGTTTAGCTTCTGCTATCCAAGTTTTACTCAAATTATCATCTGTTGGCTTAATTAAATTCATCACCTAACTAAAATTGCTCAATCCATCAATCCCTGTGGGATCGACCTCACTCATGTGAGTAATTACTACTTGATGCAACCCGGTACACTTGCTGGTGAGTTTAGGTATTGGAATCTGATTTCAACCTATCAAGTTTTTGGCGCCGTTGCCGGGGATTGATCTAGATTGACAATGATTAAGTAAGGTGGTGGTCTAGATTAAGCACTTTTTCTTTGTTTTTGTCATGCACACTAACTGTTTGAATTTTTGTTTAACCTAACCTTAACCTCTCTCTAGTTGTAGAGTGAATTGTTTTGGTTTCTGGTTCTGTGTGTGTGTTGCATGCCAGGAGGAAGAAAAGGCCAAGAGGATGGAGAAACAAGAGGATCCTTACTGAAGGCCTCTCACCAAATAACTTTTAAAAATTTAGGGGTCTTACATCCTACCCCACTTATAAAAATTTTCGTCCTCGAAAATTAACTTAATACACAAAATATTAAATTAGTTTTGAATACTTTATTTTTGTATACTTTTAGAAAAATAGAGGTCTTGGCAGATATATGTATATAATTTTCCAAATACCGAATAATTCGTAAAACTTAGGTGTAAAGGAAAAGTGTGGTCTAAAGCAAAAGTTACAAGATGGTTCAAAACACGAATGTCTTATGGGTTACTAACCGAAACTTGAAGCACAAGAAGGTACAAGTGTTCCAGTTAGGTTTTTGCAAAAACAAAGGGGTATCTAGATGGCAAAAGTATGAAAATAGCTTGACGTAAACAAATAGGATAACATCTGCGTACAGCCTTGTACCAACTTCAAAACTTCAACCTCCCAATTCTATCAGTCACTTCACAACCTCCTAACCCGTCACAAGCCTAATCATCCGCAACTCTTTCTCAAGGAATAAAACTCTCACAGCTTCTCATAATGTTGCACACTTACCGCTTCACCTTCCAAATTTATAAACCACTTCTTAAAGAACCAACACATCGCGTTACTATACCTAAAGATCGCACGTGACATTAAAACAATCCTCGAGTTTAATCAGAAGGGTGCTAAACTTTAGAAAAAGAACAAGTGACAACGACAATATCCGCAAAAATTTGAAAGAATTATTGGGGTCACAAGTAATCAAGGGTGTACAAGGAATGAAGAGAGTCGGAAAGAGAAATAGTTTGGCAACCTTAGGAACGACCCCTGAATAAGAGAAGATCGATAGCAACAACAAAAAGGAAAAGCAGTGTGGTGGTTTGAAACAAAATCAAGCTGAATTAAAGAAGTATGAAATCATAGAAGAAGATTAACTAGGGTCAATGATGACGCTCACAAGGTTTAAAAATTTACGATTAAGAACACTTTCTAATACATTTGAATATAAAGAATGAAAAACTTAAGCAAGATCACCTTGTGTTCTAAAAGAAAGGATATGTAACTCGCATTTTGCAAAAGGATGACAAAAACATATATTAAATCTGCAATATGGTCAAATGAAAATTTAATTGCATTTCGTCCAAACAGTTCCCAAATAGAAGACAGAATAGGTGAGGTTTGAAAAATGAAAATCAATTGTGTTGAGGCTAAAATAATGTCTCACCTCTCTCGAAAAACATGTTGGTACTAAATCAAATAAAGTTGTGCAATGGAATCGTGGCAAAGTTGGAAGGAGTCAAATTTTGTTGAAAAACGAAGGTCTAGGGTAAAGTTTTAAACTACACAAACTTTTAAAGTTCAAATTTTCCGAGGTAAATTTGCTTATAGGTCAGTAAAGGAAATAAGTGGTGCATTGCAAACAAACAGATTTCCGATAAATAGGAAGCTTTTCAAAACTTCTTTTAAAATAGCGCATGCCCACTTTAAAACAACTTGTCAAATTTAAAGAATAACTATAGATGCAATTAAGCGAGAAAAATTGATTTAAAATTTCTTAAGGGAATCCAAAACTTGTTTAAAAAAAAAATTTACATCAAAGCTTCAAGAATACACTTGAAATCGCCATCACCTAGGGACATTCAAGAATATTAAGGTGTACTGAAAAAGAAATCAAGTTATATGAGAAAGAATCTTAAATCAAGGGAGTTCAAACAAGATCCACGAGTCATGAGACACCAAACAAGCTTTCAATCGATCCAAAAGAATACAAAACTCGTAAGAAAAGATGACTCAATCAATAGTGAATTTTCGAGAAAGAACCTATGACTAAACAAAGACAATTAAGAGAACAAACGGTGCACTTGATGGAAACGAATTTAAGTTGACTTGAATGAGTATGAGATTCAAAAGAAAAGAAAAACTAAAACTAATGGTGATGTTCATAAAGGTAAGAGAGTAATTAAAAACAGAATCAAATATGACATTACAAAAAATAAAAAGCTTAAGGGAATTGGTCCGTTCATAAGAAAAAAGACATGAGTCCGACATTTTCAAAAGAACAACAATTGCATAGACAAGGTGTTATACTAAACAAAATTCAAATTAAAAATAAATTAGATGAAGTTTATTAAACGAAAATCAATTGCAAAGAGACAAAAATCTTTCTTTGAAAAATATCTAAATACATAATCAAATAATGATATTTGTAAAAACTATAATATAGTTAGAAAATCAAGTTGTATTGTTAAAATAAGTATATTTTCATAAACCAGCAAAAGAACTGGCGAGGTATTGGAAGTAATTAGTTTTTAAACAATTTTCAAAATTTCATATAAAGAAAATTATATCGAATCAAAAACGATTTTATAAGGGCTTCAAGAATAATGGTTGTAAATATAGTCAAGTAAGAGAAAGATTAGCTTTTGAAATTTCTTTTAAAAGAATCCAAAACTTCTTTTCAAAAGGTTTAAATTAAAAATTCCGTATGTAATCTTAAAATTGTACCCTAATAAGGATATTCAGAATGCACTAGAAAGGAAGGTCAACTTGCTTGCAAGAAAGGAACTAAATTCAAAGGAAATCAAGCAGGATTCACAGGATTCACAAAATTGGAAATAACGAACAAATTTTTAGGTGATTCAATGAATTACAGAACTTACAAAGAGGTACAACTAAATCGATAATGATTTCTTAAAGATTTTCAAAGTGCTTTTTGATGTATCAAACAATTCAAAAATACATCAAGAAACACGAGTCAAGATAAAGGATTTTGAACAAATGAGGCAGTTATTTCGAGGAATTTCAAACAAAAATATACAGTTAAGATAAAAAGAATGCATACGAACAAGAGGGCAGGATTGGAAGGTAATCTGATTACTCTCCAAGAAAAGAATCGCAAACAAGAACCCCAAGGCATAACAAGAAGGAACAAGTCACATGACATCTGCAGAGTTCGACACCTAACCAAGTAACTTCAAGAAATAGTTTCTAACGTTTCTAAAAACCCGCGACTCGCGTTATCTATGACTCGCATATCGTCTATGATAACCCGTTAGTGCTTTCATATACATAATTCACTAGTGTTAAGCCGGCCAAACTTAATACTAGGAATTATGCAATGCAAGACTAATAGCATTAATCAATAGACCGTCATGTGCATAAAGCTCTAATTCTCGTTACCCGAACAAGACCTACTACATGACAGACGCTCAGAGTATGCAATTGAAGCATAGTCGGTCTACTCCTCAGGCTCTACAGGAAAGACCGCTCTGATACCATAATGTAACACCCTAACTATCAAAATGTCACGCTTCCGGCTGCGCCACTCTGATAGTTCGGGTATTACGACGACTTTTAAAAGATTTAATAGTAAAACATGAGCCTGTTTAAATTTTAAACCGTATGACCGCTTAAGAGACTTCTTATCTGATAACATACAACCATGTTTACAAAACAAACCACAATACTTACAAAAGATATATACACACATATCTACATATTATTAATATTACAAACATTACATAATCAAAATCCTATCCCTCTTATGAAGACTTGTAAAATTAAAGGCGAGGGAAACATAAATGCTAAAATCAATACAAAAATATCGTTTAAACAAAAAGAAATAAGCTCTTCCGAACTTCGTCGTCCATAACCTGAAAAGGGAAAAACCTGTAGGGGAGCGATAACATCGTCCTCGAAAGGGTTCTCACCGTAGGGTTACAGAATTGCTATAATAAGATACGATAATAAAACCGTTTTTAATGTACAGTGACTAATAACTGCCTTATGCTTCTTTTCAAAACCAAAGATTTAATACTCAAAATCTGAAATCCTTTCTAAAAGGGAAAGCTGTTAATTTCTCAGAAATCCAAAAGCCCCTTTTTTTAAGGTTTTTTCCTAGACAGCATGAATGACCAAACTGTTCCAAGCATAGGTTCATTAAGTCTATGCTGAACCAGTTTAGTTTTTCATACTTTCCTAAACCAAAAACACAAACCAAACACAGCATTCAGCCCATCTCATAATCAACCACGGCCCTAGGCCCAAGCAACTCAATCAAGCACTAATTCATCACAATCCAACCAATTCTCAGTCTCAAACACAAGTAAGAAGGTTCAAACACAATCAAACAGTTATATCAAGTAGAGCAAGTAGCAATTAAACGTAACTATTCACATAAGCAAACCAATTATAATATGCACACCCAAACAATGTCATATAAATGCATATGATGCATGCCTGTCCTACTGGCCATGATCTCATGCGTCGGTTATGTTGCCAGACCCGACTCGGATAAGCGGGATTAAACCACCATCCTTATCCGTAGGTTCCACAAGCAAGCGGGATTAAACCACCATCCTTTCCCGGAACACGCAAGCGGGATTAAACCATCGTCCTTATCAAATAATTTATCAATATGTGAGCGGGATAAAACCACCATCCTCACTGCAGGCGGGACAAAACCACCATCCCTGCACAACGGTTTACGCACTGAGCAAGCGGGATTATACCACCATCCTTGCCAGGCCAAAAATCCTCATTATATTCTCAGCAATATCCACAGTCAATCAGACTCGATCTTATTGCAATAATCATTCTTGGCCCACTTACTTTCAAATCACAAATGTATCCAGTTCACATCTTGCCAAGAACCATTTTGCTAAAATAAGTTTTCTTTTCAAAACTTCCAAACCACTTCAAAACCATGTCAACTTAAAATCTCTTCTAAACTACTCAAAATCATTCATTTTCAAACCGATCGCTCAATCACTTTAAAGTCAAAAGTTATTAATTAAAACTCACGGCAAGGTCTCAAGACTTTAGGGGGAAAACCAACGACTTCATTTCCATAAATTCAGTAAAGATTCTTAAAAATCATTGTTTTCTTAATTTAATTTATACAAAGGAAGTTTCTATACCCATTTAAAACCAAATCATAGAAATCAGAAATTCCGAACCAAATTCGAATCCAAAATCAATCTCAATTTCATTCTTGAAACCAATTCTTTCAACCTTTTCCAAGAACCTCACAAAACGACATCACCCAATCAAAGTCCCTTTTTCTTGTAATTTCATTAAAGTTCCTCTGAACGAAATCCGTAAGTCCAACTTAAAACATAAGCCCTTTTTATATGTAAAATCGATCTTAAAACATAATACTTTCCTTAAGTGCTTTAAAATCGTAAAGTAATTCTTTTCTGAATAAATCGAACTCAAGATATGTTTTTCTCAAACAGATTAAATTCAAAACATAACTTTTTCCTTAATAAATCAAGTAATACGATTTCTCAAGATTAAACTTTTCTAAATAACATTTCAACAAGGTTTCAGATTTTATAGAAAATTCGGCAACATCTCCCCTAAAACCTGGACTTTGCCACCCTTTTCGGGTCCCAACCAAACCAATCCTCAACTCTTTCCAATAGGTTCAAGACCAAATTAGTTTCCAATAAACAAAATTCAGACTTTTAAATATCAAAAATCATTTCAAGCCAAACCAATCAAAAATCTCAATTTTAACAAAATTAGACATCTCAATCAAGCAGACAATCATATTCAGCCAAGACAAATCAGACAATGCATAAGACTTACATAGTCACCAGAAAAGCATTTCGCTCATCATATCAATTTATAACAATTCCACTTTAAAATAAATTAGTTTTATAAAATCCCCTACCTCGATTGCGATTTACCCACGCGACATAACTCTTTTTCCCACTACCCGCAACACCACAGCCTCAACCACAGTTCCTTACAGCTCCCATAACAGCAGCCGCAGCTTTAAATGCGATATGAAATGACCAAAACTCACCCCTAAAGCAATGACGCCACAAATTCCTCAATAACATAAAGCAGAAAAGTGACTAAACTAGTTTTCGGAGTAAAACGACTTACTAAAATGGAGAATAGGTGGGGGAAGGAAACCGCAACGGCTCCGACGAGCTCTAGCAGCGATCATAACTCCGGTGACAGCGGCTGTAACAACATGCAACGACAATAAAACTCCCAGAATCTCAAAAGAACGTAAACCAAATCCAAAAACCTTACCAACAGTGGCGGTGTTGGTAGCTGACATTTCCTGGCAGCAGATGCTCGGCCACGGCGACGCGGCTTCCAGCAACAGGGTGACGAAACGCGTGACGGCGGCGCCTCCTTTTTCCTCCACGCGACCCAAAAGGCGGTGCGGACAGCAACAGCAGCGACGAGCTTCACGGACAGCGACCCACAGCCTCCTCTTGTTCGCGTCTCTCTCTCTCGCATGATCTCCTTGGTCGGTGGCACGAACGGCGATGCGATAGCCCGGGACGTCAGCGACAGCTTGAACAACGACAGCTAGCTGAACGGCGGCGGCTCCCTCTCTTCTTCCCTTCTTCTCCGTCGCAGCTCCCTCATCCCCGATGCCCTCTCCCTCTCGGATCTACTCCCTTCCCCCTTTCTTCATTTTCTTCTTTCTTCTTTCAGTGTGTGTGTGGGTTACCGTGAGTGAGGGAGGCTGTGGCGTGTGTGTGTTAGTGTGGGTAAGGGTAGAAAATTAGGTTTAGATAAAATTAGGGTTAGATTAGATATTTTTATTAAAATTTTAGGTGTAGTAGTGTAATTTTATAAAATATATAAAAAGATAGAATAATAATTAAAAATCAAATTAAATATAAAATATCCATCTTTAAAATACCTTTCAATTACAAATTTGTAAATTAGTTTCAATTAAATGTTAATTAAATAAAAATTGGAGATAGATAAATTAATTCTCCTTCATTTATAAAATAAGGTTAAAAATATAAATATTTAAAATTAAGGCATATAAAATATTCACTATTTTTCGATTATAAAAACTCTAAATAAATAAAAAAAAAAATAAGATTTTACTCAACTTTTTATATAAAAATCTCTAAAATAAATATAATGCATCATAAATAATTAATTAATAACTTTTAAAAATTTAGGGGTCTTACAGTCTTCGTATTGATCATCATTGTTCCAACCGGGTGGCACACAATCTGAATTCCCACTGAGATACCCAAACAACTTCCGAGACCCATTCAATCGAGCTCTACACCAATCCTTGTACTTCAATTTGGAGCGTGCAACCTTATTGAACCTTGCATGCCAACTCCTACCACTAACCATCTCCTTCTTACTTTTAAAGCCACAAAGAGCTCTAAGTTGACCATCCGTCTCAAGTAAACCATATTAAAGTGGGAAAGTAAAGGTTAAGGATAAGGGTTTTACCCATTTGAATGCTGTATTGGATGATAATGGCTTTGGGAGAGGTATTTCCAATGGTCTTGCAGGCTCTACTCCCTTGTGCTCTTCTGTGAATTCTTATACCTCCTTGCAAACCTCTTCAAATTCAACCGCGCCCTGATCAAAATCTTCTAATTCTTCCCCATTACTCAAGTCATAAGTTGGAGGTTGAGAAAAGTCTACCTCCATGTCATCTTCAGATTCACTTGGAGAAAGTTCTTCAAACTCAAGGGGTTCAATTGTGAATGCAAGTTCACCACTAGGAGGGCTTGATTCATGATCATCATCACCCAAGGAAACTTACTTCTTGATCTGTTTCATCCAAATCTTTATAAGGTACATGCCTTAGAGGTTGTGCACTATCCTCCTTAACATCAATTCCAAACTTTTTGGTGAAATTTTCTACAACTCTCGATTCCCATGAAGGTTCAGCATCTCCTAGGTCTTCAACCACTTCTTCTTCTTCGATAATTACTGCTTCCTCCAATTGCTCTATACAAAATCGAACTCCTCCTTGATGTCTTCCCTCACCAATTCTTCAGCTACGTCTTCATCTTAAAGCCGATCCCTTCTCTCTTGTTCCGTGTCAACAGCATAATTGGGATCATGTTGCTCTTGGATTGATGCATCCACTCGGGATATAAGAGTTTGGAGGGTAGAGGTAAGATTAGTGAGAGTAGAGGCAAGTGTAGTTTGAAGCTGTATTTGCCCTTTTCTAATAACACAAAGGGTGTTGCTATCCAAGGGAGGTTGGGGTGGTTTTATGTAGGATTCGTATGGTGGTTGGAATGATGGATAAGGGTTAGGGTCATATGGGGGTGAATGGCGGAAAGGGGCTTGTGAGTATGATGGGTTAAAGCTATGTTGAGGAGGGGTTCTTAGGTATATTGTGGTGGGTGTTGATTGTCATGAAGAGGTCCACCATAACCATCATAGAATGGTTGTTAATAATACCTTGGAGGTGGTTGTTGCCAATAGGGTTGATCAGATCCTTGTGGCTCCTCCTATCTTTGATTGTCCCATCCCTGATCCAAGCTCTCATTATAATCTCCTCTTCCTACAACATGATTGTAACCAAACTCATAGCCAAAGGGGTGAGCATTCATAGTAGCAAGAGAAATAAAAACTAAAAAAAATTAATGAAAATAAACTCCTAAAACTAGAAACAACTAACAAAGAAACGAAAAAGCAAAATTATTCATAATATTCAAAATAACCAAGAATAAGCCACACGTTTGCAACTCCCCGGCAACGGTGCCATTTTGATGAACGAATTTTTGCTAGTAAAGAATTCACAAATGAAACCTCGTTGCTTGTATAATTTCTAAACCAACAAAGAATCCTTTCATACAAAAGTTTGGTTGTCACTAAAATAAACCCAATAAAATTAAACCGAAGTATTTGAACCTCGGGTCGTCTCTCAAGGAATTGTAGGGAAGTATGTTACTATTGGTTATGGGATTGTATCTTTTTGGGTTTTTGAAATAAGGAACAAGAAAAGTAAATTGCAAGAAAGTAAACTAATGGCTAAGAAAGCTCTTGGCAAGGTATGAGAATTAGAAGTCCTATCCTAGCTATCCTTATCAATTGTGACATCAATTAACCATTGTTCCCATTTAGTTAACCTCTAACTATGAAAGAAAGTCAAGTGGATGAATCAATTTGATTCCTCAAGTCCTAGTCAACTCCTAAGGAAAGACTAGCTTTAGAGGGATCCAAATCAACTAGCAACTTCTCAATTATCAATCAACAAAGGAGTTTGATAACTCAAGAGTCTCCAATTACTCAACCAAAGCCAAGAGGAGAGAAATCTACACTAAAATCCAATCAAGCATTCTATCAAACA
Organism: Arachis hypogaea; assembly: GCF_003086295.3. Classification (NCBI taxonomy): domain Eukaryota; kingdom Viridiplantae; phylum Streptophyta; class Magnoliopsida; order Fabales; family Fabaceae; genus Arachis; species Arachis hypogaea. The sequence goes on from NC_092055.1 coordinate 71,344,045, forward strand.
CATGGAAAGCACAACATAAAAGCATAGAAAAGTAATAAGAGACAATAAAATCCAAACAACCAATTGTAAGCATCAATAACACAAATAGAAGAAAGCAATCATAAATATGAAATACCTCAAATTGCATTAAATAGAGAATCAAATCTAACATGAGAATTTATAAACTAAAGTGGCAACATAAAGTAATCAACAAGGGAAAAGATAAACTAAAATACTAGAACAAATAAGAGTAGAAGAGAAACTAAATTGAAATAGAGTAGAATCTAAAATTGAGAATAGCTAAATCTAAGAATCCTTAAACCTAGAGAGAGGAGAGAGCCTTTCTCCCTAGAAAACTACATCTAAACCCTAAAATTTTGTGAATGAATTAATGAATGAATGAATGATTCCCCCACTCTACAGCCTCTATTCTGTGTTCTCAGGCTTGGAATTGGGCCAAAAAGGATCCCAGAAATCGCTCCCAGTGCTTTCTGCAATTTCTGCATGTGACGCATGTCACGCGTATGCGTCGCTTGGCGAAATTCCTTGTCACGTGTATGATGCCAAGGCATCTTAGGCTAGTTTCGCTAGCCTTTTTCTTTGTTTTTGATAGGTTTTATGCACTTTCTTGAGCTATAAGTAAGCAAATTGGGTAGCAAAGCTTTGATTTAAGCAAATTGGTTTTATGCTATGATTACTTGTATGCTAAGAATGATTAGAATTCTCATGATTTTAGCAAAGCTTTGATGTATTTATTGGTTGATGATAGGTGAAGGAAAGCATGGAGGAAGGTTGAAGAAGGAGCATGGCAAGGATGAAGAGGAAGAAACGTTGGTGGCCAAGTTTGACCACCAACTTTGCCTCAAATGTTGGAAGAGAAACAGAGCACTTCTCTGTAACATGGCTGATGTTCACGTTGCAGGTGGCATTGAGGTCCAACGTTAACCCCAACTTTGTGAGTAAATGATCAATTCTGGGACTGAAAGATTTTTGAGTGGCGCGTGCGCGTCCATGATGCGTACGCGTGAAAAAGCAATTTTTGACATCCGCGCGGAAGTGTGCATCACGCGTACGCGTAAATGAGTAATTTTGACCCATCTGCGCGGAAGCACACAGTACGCGTACGTGCCATAACCTAACGTTGGAGGTCCAATGTTGCATCAAACGCTGCCTTCAACGTCCACGTTGCCCAGCCTAGAGTTGAGATTGGAAAATTTTGAATCGACGCGTACGCGTCAGTGACGCGTACGCGCGGATGGAAAAAAAAAGCAATGGGCGCCTAAGTGCACAGTAGGCGTATACGCCAAAACGCCAACGTTGGAGGCAATGTTGAAGGTCCAACACTGTATTCAACGTCCCCTACCTTGTTTTAAATCTGGAAAATGAAAATTTTGCATCCATGCGCACGCGCAAAGTCCGCGTACGTGTGGAGGAGCATTTTTGGCCTTTTTCCGCGGAAGCGCACAGTACAGGTACGCGCGGATCAGCTAACGTTGGTCCTCCAATGTTGAATCAAATGCCAATGATAGCAAGCTTTCTGGTTTTTGCTGGTTTACTTTACATGGCATTTGAGTCAACGTTGGCCCTCAAACGTTGACTCAAACGTAAAGCATCAGATTCAAATTTTACACAGATCCATTCTCTTACACCATTTTCCAATTTTTAGTTTTCATTGACTGCACTTTGAATTTTAAAATGTATTTTACAAGTCCAATTTCCATTTTGAGAGCTATGAACAACTAAACCCCTTTTCATTGGGTTAGGGAGCTCTATTGTAATTCAATGGATCAATAGTGGTTTTCATCTTCTTCTTCTTTCTTTTCTCTTGATTTTTGTTACAAAGCTTTCGGTCTTAATTCAATTGGATAGTTCTCTTAAGAGAGAAGCTATTCATAATTGGAATTCTTTGGAGCCTTGAGAGAGGAATGAAGAATTTATGCTAGAATTTCTTTCTCACATTGGATTAGATTGGGGTTTGGATGGATATAGTGACATGTAATCCTACCAACACTTTGATCTATAAATTTGTGTGGTATAGTCACTGACCGAACTTCAACTCTTCCCATGAGCAATTAAATCAAGACATTGGACAATTGTTCATGCTTAGAGAGATCGGTGAGCCAAGACATTGGAATCCGATCATCTAAGATTGCCAAGCAATGTCAATGAATGCATTGATTGAGGAAGAGGTAAAAATGATTTGATCCGGAGAGTTCAATATCTCCCAAAACCCAGTGAATCCCCATCTCTGATCTTACCCATTCTATTTACATTCCGTTCTTTAATTCCATGCACAATTCCCTGATCCCATTTAATTTCTAGCCATTTAATTTCTGTTGATTTACTTTCTTGCAATTTAAGCTTCCAGCCAATTTTACTTTTTGCAATTCTCAATTTCAATTCCGATTCCGCTCAACTAGTATAATTCTTCAATTAACATTGCTCGATCTACTAATCCCTGTGGGATTTGACCTCACTCTTTTGTGAGTTTTTACTTGACGACAATCTGGTGCACTTGCCGAAAGGAAATTTATCGAGAGGCAAATTCCCGTGTACCAAGTTTATGGCGCCACTGCCGGGGATTGGTTTTGTATTGACAATGATTGAATTGAAGGAGACCTAGATTGAGCACTTTTATTTTCGTTTGATTTATTGAATTTTTAATTTCAGCTGTTCCTTTTCAATTGCTGCAATTTTTTGTTATTTCTTTTTAATTTCTTTTACTTCTTTACTTTCCAGCAAGCTAACATACTAACTATTTGATCAATTGCTCTAACCAAGCTAACTATACTCTGTTTTAGTAGACTTTGTACTGGCTGTTTCTTGTACTTGTTCATTGTATGACAGGTAGGAGAAAGGAAATTTCTACCTCATTTGATAGTGAACCGGAAAGAACCTTCCTGAGATTAAGGAGGGAAACAAGAGGAAAGAGGGTTGTTGGAGCAGAAGAAGAGGAGGAATACTTTGATATAACCATGGAAGATGATATGGAAAATCATCATGAAGAAGAGGTGAACAGCCATGCCAGAAGGGGTGGAGCTAATCCTGCTGGACAAGAGAGAAGAGTTTTGGGATCATACATCAATCCAAATCCAGGAAATTGTAGTAGTAGCATTCAGAGGCCAACCATCCTTGCTAACAATTTCGAATTAAAGCCTCAACTCATAACTCTTGTCCATAACAACTGTTCTTTGGGAGGAAGTGCACAAGAGGATCCTAATGAACATCTCACTAAATTTCAAAGGATATGTGACACGGTTAAGTCTAATGGTGTTCATCCTGACACCTATAGATTGTTACTATTTCCATTTGCTTTGAGAGACAAGGCATCAAAATGGCTGGAGTCATTCCCCAAGGAAAGCTTAACCACATGGAAAAATGTAATGAGCAGATTCTTGACAAGGTTCTACCCTCTACAAAGATTAAACAGGCTAAGAACTGAAGTACAGACATTCAGACAACAAAATGGTGAAACTCTATATGAATCCTGGGAAAGATTCAAGGACTTGACAAAGAAATGCTCCCCTGACATGTTTAATAAGTGGGTGCAAATTCACATCTTCTATGAAGGGCTGAATTGTGAATCAAGGAAGGCTGTAGATCACTTATCTGGAGGTTCCCTAAACAAAAAGAAGACCATTGAAGAGGCTATTGATGTTATAGAGATAGTAGCTGACAATGAGTATTTTTATGCCTCTGATAGAAGCAACAACAGGAGAGTCTTGGAATTAAACCATATGGATGCAATCCTGGCCAGAACAAGATGATTACCAAGTAACTGGCTGAATTGACCAAACAAATGGAGAAGACTCAGGCTGCAGCTATCCACACTCAATCATCACCTCAAGAAGAAGTAGAGACAGAAGAATTAGCTAACTGGGAGGAAGCTAATTACCTTGGAAACTCATCCAGGCAAGCTAATGATCCATACTCTAAAAACCTATAATTCCAGTTGAAGTAACCACCCAAACTTTGGGTGGGAGAACCAACAAAACCAAGGCCAAGACCTCAGACCACACAATCCAACCTAGTCCAATAACCCCACTCACCAAAACTCTAACCAAAAACCATACCATACCACACAAAATACCTACTCACAACCACCATACCAAAACCACAACAACCACTCTCAATACCTCAACTCAAACCATCCACCACCACATGACGATGACAGAATGGCCAGGATGGAAGCTATGCTTGAAAACCATTGCAAAGAGTTTGAAGACATAAAGAAATTCAAGGAAGAAGCAATCTCCAATCGACAAAATCAAGATGCGGCCACTCAGAAGCTTGAAGCACAAGTTGGGTATTTGTCCAAACAAGCCTCTAGCTATAGTTCCAGTAGTGCTACTAAGACAACTTCAAGAGAGGAATGCAAAGCTATTACCTTTAGAAGTGGAAGAGAACTGGAAGAGAAGTCAAAGGAGACTAAAGAGGAGAAAAAGGAGGATAGTTCAGTTGATAAGGATGAAGCACAAACACCTACTCCCAGTTCATCAGAAGGAAAGGAAGTTCTCAAGCTATATGTCCCAAAGGCTCCTTACCCTCAACGCCTAATGAGGAATGCAAAGGACAGCCAATTCTCCAAATTTTTGGAGATTTTCAAGAAACTTCATATCAACATTCCCTTTACAGAAGCACTAGAACAAATGCCACTGTATGCTAAGTTTCTAAAGGAATTAATGACCAAGAAGAGAAGTTGGAGGAACGATAAAACTGTGATCTTAACTGAGGAATGTAGTGCTATCATCCAACACAAGCTGCCTCAAAAATTGAAGGACCCAGAAAGCTTCCAAATTCTCTACATCATAGGGGAAATAATGGTTGAAAAAGCCCTATGTGACATGGGAGCTAGAATAAATTTGATGTCCTTAACAATGATGAAGAGAATGAAGATTGAGGAAGCCAAACCAACAAGAATGGCTCTCCAATTGGCAGATCGGTCATTCAAATTTCCTCATGGAATAGTGGAAGACTTGCTAGTGAAACTAGGAGACTTCATCTTCCCTGCTGACTTTCTGATATTGGACATGGAGGAAGAAGCTAAAGCCTTAATAATCTTGGAGAGGCCATTTTTAGCCACTGCTGGAGCTATTATTGATGTCCAAAAGGGTGAACTTACCCTTAGGCTACATGAGGAGAGGATGGTGTTCAATGTATTCAAAGCCATGAGCTACCCACCAGAGTCACTGGGAGAGTGTATAAGGCTGGATGCAGTAGAGATTGTGGTGCAAGAAACCTTTGAAGAAGAACTTGGAGAAGTGACAGAGGGTGACTCCATGTTAAATGTTGAGGTTGCTGATGCTAACTCAATTGAAATGCTTATTCCAAGCACATTGGAGGAGAGGAAAAAGGAGAAAGAAGCACCCAAACTAGAGCTGAAGGCACTTCCTTCTACTCTTAAGTATGCATACTTGGGAAGGGATGGAAGTTACCCAGTGATCATCAATTCTGCCCTTAGTCAAGAACAGGAAGAGGAATTAATCAAGGTGCTGCAAAAGCACCAAGATGCAATTGGATGGACCCTTGTTGACTTAAAAGGGATAAGCTCATCCATATGCATGCATAAGATCTTGCTGGAAGATGACTCAAAACCATCCATTCAAGTCCAAAGAAGATTGAATCCTGTCATGAAAGAAGTGGTCCAAAAAGAAGTGATAAAGCTATGGCAAGCAGGAGTCATATATCCAATTTCTGACAGCCCATGGGTGAGCCCTGTCCACGTGGTTCCAAAGAAAGGAGGGATCACAGTTGTACCCAATGAGAAGAACGAACTCATACCCACAAGAATGGTAACAGGCTGGAGGATGTGCATTGACTATAGGAAACTCAATGAGGCAACTAGAAAGGATCATTTTCCACTTCCCTTTATGGACCAGATGCTGGAAAGATTGGCAAGACATGCATATTATTGCTTTCTTGATGGATATTCGGGTTATAATCAAATAGTGGTTGATCCAAGAGATCAAGAAAAGACATCATTTACTTGTCCATATGGAGTTTTTGCTTACAAGCGCATGCCTTTTGGGTTGTGCAATGCCCCTGCAACTTTTCAAAGATTCATGTTGTCTATTTTCTCAGACATGATTGAAAAATTCATTGAAGTCTTCATGGAAAATTTCTCGGTTTTTGGAAATTCCTTTCATAATTGCCTTAATCATCTTGCCTTAGTGTTAAAAAGGTGCCAAGAGACAAACCTAGTCCTAAACTAGGAGAAATGCCATTTCATGGTAACAGAGGGGATTGTCCTTGGCCATAAAATTTCTGAAAAAGGCATAGAAGTAGACAAAGCTAAAGTGGAATTAATTGAGAAATTACCTCTACCTAGTAATGTTAAGGCAATTAGGATCTTTTTAGGCCATGCTGGTTTCTACAGAAGGTTTATTAGAGATTTTTCCAAAATTGCAAAGCCTTTGAGCAACCTATTAATCTTTGATACACCTTTTGTATTTGATCAAAAATGCACACTAGCATTTGAAAGACTGAAAAGAGAGCTTTCCTCAGCACCTATCATTGCTCCACCCGATTGGAATTTGCCTTTTGAACTGATGTGTGATGCATCAGACCTTGCTGTTGGGGCAGTGCTTGGACAAAGGAAAGGCAATTTAGTGCATGTTATATATTATGCCAGCAAGGTTTTGAATGAAACTCAAAGGAATTATACCACTACTGAGAAGGAACTATTGGCAATAGTGTTTGCATTTGATAAGTTTAGATCATATCTCATTGGATCTAAAGTTATTGTTTTCACTGATCATACAGCACTAAAATATTTACTTACAAAACAAGAGTCAAAACCAAGACTGATAAGGTGGATTTTGCTGCTGCAGGAATTCAACATAGAGATTAAAGACAAGAAGGGAGTGGAAAACAAAGTAGCAGATCATTTGTCCCGAATCCCTTGTGAAGAAGGTAGCACCCACAAAACAAGTGTCAATAAATTATTCCCTGATGAGCAATTAATGCTGGTCCATAAGGCACCCTGGTTCACAGATATTGCTAATTTTAAGGCAACTGGGGAGTTTCCTTCAATGATCAACAAGCATCAAAAGAAGAAACTCATCAATGATGAAAAGTACTTCATTTGGGATGAGCCATACTTATTCAAGAAATGCTCGGATGGATTACTAAAAAGGTGTGTTTCAGAGGAGGAAGGAAGGGAAGTTTTATGGAATTGTCATGGGTCCTGCTATGGTGGCCATTTTGGAGGAGAGAGAACCGCAGTAAAAGTCTTGCAGTGTGGGTTCTTTTGGCCCACCATCTTCAAAGATGCACGAGAGCTAGTGAAGAACTGCAATGAATGTCAACGGGCTAGAAATTTGCCAAAGAAATATAAGATGCCACAACAATTCGTCCTAGAACTTGAGCTGTTTGATGTATGGGGATTGATTTCATGGGACCATTCCCAACCTCATACTCAAACAATTACATTTTAGTGGCAGTGGATTATGTATCAAAATGGGTGGAGGCCATTGCAACCCCTATAAATGACAACAAGGTGGTTCTGAACTTCCTCAGAAAGAATATCTTCAGTAGGTTTGGAGTTTCCAGAGCACTCATCAGTGATGGAGGAAGCCATTTTTGCAATAGATCATTAGAGACCCTCCTCCTAAGATATGGAGTGAAGCACAAGATTGCCACACCCTATCATTCCCAAACAAGTGGCCAGACAAAGGTATCCAACAGAGAGCTAAAAAGGATCCTGAAAAAGATAGTGGGAGCTTCAAGAAAAGATTGGTCAAAGAAGCTTGACGATGCTCTTTGGGCATATAGAACAGCCTTTAAAACAACAATTGGCATGTCCCCATATCAATTGGTGTATGGTAAGGCTTGTCACCTGTCATTAGAGCTTGAACACAAGGCTTTCTGGGCTCTCAAGTTGTTGAATTTTGATAGCAAAGCTGCGGGTGAAAAGAGGCTCCTGTAACTGCAAGAATTAGAAGAATTCAGATTCCAAGCCTATGAAAATACCAAGGTGTACAAGGAAAAGGAAAAGGAAAAACATGACCTCAAAATTGCACCAAGAATCTTTGAGGAAGGACAGAAAGTGTTACTATACAACTCCCACCTGAAACTTTTCCCTGGAAAATTGAGATCAAGATGGTCAGGCCCCTTTCTTGTCACCAAGGTTTCTCCTGATGGACATATAGAAATTATGGAAGAAAAGTCACAGGAGACTTTCATTGTTAATAGACAAAGACTCAAGCACTATTTGAGTGATATGAAGGAAAGGCCTAAGACAAAATACAGACTAGACTGAAAGGGGTGATGGTCAAGCTAGTGATGTTAAAAGAGCGCTTGTTGGGAGGCAACCCAACCAGAGGTAGTTCTCTTTCCCTAGTTAAATTCAATAAAAGAGTTAAGTAGATCCTTTGTATTGCAAGGAGCTAAGTTTGGTGTTCCACACCAAAACAATCTAAGGGTGAATGTGTAATTCTAAGTTTGGTTCCACCAAAGATTTCATTAAAGAACACATTGTAACCCTCAGCATGACTAGTCACCAGCTCTAACCAATCAGGGAAACTACTAAACAATAGGTTAATTTCTAGTTCATAGTTTGTTTTTCTAGTTCATAGTTGTTTTCTTAATAAAAGCACATGAGGTTCTATGCATGTATTCAATTTGTTGCATTAGGCAAGGAACTAAGTTTGGTGTTCACACACCAACTTAAGTTCAGAAAATCACCAGCATACATGTATGCTAACAATCTCTCAAGTGCTTGGGGAACAAGCAACTTCCTTTAACTTTGCAGGTATTCAATCAAAATCTTGGAAGGACTACACACCATCAGCTGAGAGCAAGGAGAAGAAGCCACCAAGAGGTTGTATTGTTACTTAATTCCATTAGCTTTGAAATGCTCTAAATTGGAAGTCTGAATGTGCCCATCTTGATGGTAGCTTATGGTTTTAGTCATTTTGCATACTGTGTGTTTAATCTTGCAATAAGTGTGTTAGCCTAAGTGTCTGTGCTTTCATTCTCACCTATCTGAATGTTTGTCTTGTCCCCTAAGTCTTTTCAATTTCAATAAAAGAAATATTTGAATAAGAAGTGGAAGAGTTCATTTTTAGCAAGTAGTACAATAATAGTAAGTGGTGGTATGCATGTTGATTGTGTAGTAGCTAACTTACAAATGAATAAAAGGATAGGTTGCTCTATTTCTAAGAGAAGGTTAGCATGTTATCTATGAATCTTAGCAAATAAAAGTCCTTGGTTGAAAGAGAAACAAAAAAAAAGGAAAGAAAAAGAAAAGCCAAAGTGGCAACAAAAACAGAAGAGAGCAAAGAATAAGGCTAGACACTAATAGCTTGGACCTTAGGACATATGCCTGTGGTGTCTTTGTACTAGGATCTGCTTGGATGATTAGGTTCTATGGAGTGCTTTAACACTTGGTAACTTGGGTTAAATAACCCGAGATTATCAACCGAAAGTCCATTGTCAAGAGCAACTTAGTTACAAAATATTTAGTATCCCAAAGAGGTGCTGGGCATCAATGTTCTAAGAAGAATTGTGAGCCAAGTGTCTGTAGTAAATAATGTGTTTAGTACATATGAGCTAAGAAACTGCTATAACACATGACACTGAGCTAAGGTTTACAGGAAAAGAAAATGAAGAAAAGCAATTACCAAGGATAAGTAAATAATAAGAGGTCATAGTAGTGTGTTAATTGATGCTTGAAGGAGACATTCTATGCTTAAAGAGTAATAAGAAGTTAGCTACTGCATTTTCTGCATAAAACCCCATCAACTAAGAAATAATGCTTTGCTGATATGAATACTCCCTTCTGCTTCATTCTTTCTTCTAAATAAATTTAGTACTTGTTTAGGGACAAGCAAGATTTATGTTTGGTGTTGTGATGCCAGGGCATTTTAGGCTAGCTTCACTAGCCTTTTTCTTTGTTTTGGATAGGTTTTATGCACTTTCTTGAGCTATAAGTAAGAAAATTGGGTAGAAAGTCATGTATGCCTATATTTATTCAACCATGAGTAATTTGATGTAATTTCATTAGGATTTATGCTATGATTACTTGTATGCTAAGAATGATAAGGATTCTCATGATTTTAGCAAAGCTTTGATGTATTTATTGGTTGATGTTAGGTGAAGGAAAGCATGGAGGAAGGTTGAAGAAGGAGCATGGCAAGGATGAAGAGGAAGAAACGTTGGTGGCCAAGTTTGACCACCAACGTTGCCTCAAACATTGGAAGAGAAACAGAGCACTTCTCTGTAACATGGCTGATGTTCATGTTGGAGGTGGCGTTGGGGGTAACATTAACCCCAACTTTGTGAGTAAATGATCAACTCTGAGGCTGAAAAATTTTTGAGTGGCTCGTGCGCGTCCATGACGCGTACGCGTGAAAAAGCAATTTTTGACATCCGCGCGGAAGCGTGCATCACGTGTACACGTAAATGAGTAATTTTGACCCATCTGCGCGGAAGCGCATGGTATGCGTACACGCCATAACCTAACGTTGGAGGTCCAACGTTGCATCAAACGCTGCCTCCAACGTCTGCGATGCCCAGCCCAGAATTGAGATTGGAAAATTTTGAATCGACATGTACGCGTCAGTGACGTCTACGCGCGGATGAAAAAAAAAAGCAATGGGCGCCTAAGCGCACAGTACGCATACTCGCCAAAACACCAACGTTATAGGGATCGTTGGAGGTCCAACGATGCACCTAACGTCCCCTACTTGGTTTTAAATCTGGAAAATGAAAATTTTGCATCCACGCGCTCGAGCACAGTACGCGTACATGTGGATGAGCATTTTTGGACTTTTGCGCGTAAGCGTACGGTACACGTACGCACGGATCAGCTTACGTTCGTCCTCCAATGTTGAGTCAAATGCCAATGACAGCAAGCTTTCTGGTTTTTGCTGGTTTGCTTTACATGGCGTTTGAGTCAACGTTGGCCCTCAAACATTGACTCAAACGTGAAGCATTAGATTCAAATTTTACGCAGATCCATTTTTAACATTAAGGGAAACCAATTGGAACCATCTTCAACCCAATTCCATCAAGGCCGAAAGCCCAATTCAAGGCTTGAAGATCAATAGAAGAAAGTGTATAAATAGCTTAGAATTTAAGATGGAATGGACTTTTTTTAACACCATTTTCCAATTTTTAGTTTTCATTTACTGCACTTTGAATTTCAGAATGTATTTTACAAGTCCAATTTCCATTTTGAGAGCTATGAACAAATAAACCCCTTTTCATTGGGTTAGGGAGCTCTATTGTAATTCAATGGAACAATAGTAGTTTTCATCTTCTTCTTTCTTTTCTCTTGATTTTTGTTAGAAAGCTTTTGGTCTTAATTCAATTGGATAGTTGTCTTGAGAGAGAATCTATTCATAATTGGAATTCTTCGGAGCCTTGAGAGAGAAATGAAGAATTCATGCTAGAATTGCTTTCTCATATTGGATTAGATTGGAGTTTGGATGGATATAGTGACATGTAATCCTACCAACACTGTGATCTATGAATTTGTGTGGTATACTCAGTGGTCGAACTTCAACTCTTCTCATGAGCAATTAAATCAAGACATTGGGCAATTGTTCATGCTTAGAGAGACCGGTGAGCCAAGACATTGGGATCCGATCATCTAAGATTGCCAAGCAATGTCAATGAATGCATTGATTGAGGAAGAGGTGAAAATGATTTGATCTGGAGAGTTCAATATCTCCCAAAACCCAGTGAATCCCCATCTCTGATCTTACCCATTCTATTTACATTCCGTTCTTTATTTCCATGCTCAATTCCCCAATCCTATTTAATTTCCAGCAATTTAAGATTCTGTCATTTAATTTCTAGCCATTTAATTTCTGTTGATTTACTTTCGTGAAATTTAAGCTTCCCGCCAATTTTACTTTCTGCAATTCTCAATTTCAATTTCGATTCCGCTCAACTAGTATAATTCTTCAATTAACATTGCTCGATCTACCAATCCCTGTGGGATTCGACCTCACTCTTTTGTGAGTTTTTACTTGACGACAATCCGGTGCACTTGCCGGAATAAAATTTGTCGAGAGGCGAATTCCCGCATACCAGCGTACGCGTCAGTCATGCGTACGTGTCGCTTGTCTTCTGCGCTAGGCACGCGTACGCGTCGCCCATGCGTACGTGTCGCCGCCAGCTTCTCAAAACTTTATTTTCTCGCGTTCCTTCCACTTTTGCATGTTTCCTTTTCCATCCTCTAAGCCATTCCTGCCGTATAAAGCTTGAAAATACTTAACACACAGATTACAGTATCGAATGGTAATAAAGGGTAATTAAAATTGATAGTTTAAAGGCCTAGGAAACATGTTTTCAACTATATCACAGAATTAGGAAGGATTTGTAAAACCATGCAAAATTATATGAATAAGTGAGCAAAGAATTGATAAAAAACACTCAAATTAGAACAAGATAAACCATAAAATAGTGGTTTATCAACCATCCACGCGCACGCATCACCTACGCGTACGCGTGGATTCAAAATTTTCACCTCCAAGCCATTTTCCCAAGAGTTACGCGAACTTTGTGCGAATACTGCGTTGGGCGCGCGACTCCCACCCACGCGTAAGCGTGAAGGAAGCGTACGCATCGACTCTCTAAATAAGCCATCACGCGTACGCGTAACCCACGCGTACGCGTCGCTTCCATTTCACCATCCACACGCGCACGCGTCGATGCACGGGTACGCGTGGATGCCCTTCTTTTACATACTTCTTTTCTCATCTTCTTTCCATTTCTTCCCTTCTTCTTTCTTCTTCTCTTTTCTTGCCCTTCTCTTTTCATCATCCAACACTTCCAAACACCATTTATAACCATTCTTTTTAGATAGCTAGTTGTTTAGTCAGTTTAATTTTCATTTAATTTTTGTTTTTTATTATAAGTGTTGGATTGTTAATCTTGTTTACTGTTTATTGCTGCTGATTATTGATGCGATGTTAGTTTAACATCATTGTTGTTAATTGTCATTGTTGGATTCTCTTGTTGAGGTTACACTTCATTACTTGGTTTTGAATTTTTCATGCTTAACCTTTGGAATACCAAGTGAATGACATTGCCTTCAAGCTTCTTAATCTTTTTGAATTGCATGATTTGGCCACCATGTGATTTGAATAATTTCTTTGATTAGGCAATTTCTTGATAGGTGTTGTGCGTTTATCTTAATGCATTGTGTTTTTTGATCATATGAATCCATATATTTTTTACTTGAATGCTTTCATGCTTCTTATTACTTGTTTAGTTGTTTTAACCTACAGGTTTAGAGCATCTCAAGCACACTAGGATGAGTGGAGTGCACAATTCTTTTGTGTAACTATGACATAGTTCTTTTTATGCTAGTGTGTATTCTAGACTGCATGCATCTTAAAACTCACATACTTTTTTCATTAATGTCGCACATTAGGTTACTCACTTCATTCTAGTGATTAGTACCTCATTCTAACAATGTATACTTTCTTGCTTTTGCATTTACTTTTCATACTATCCTGCCTTCTATTTTCAGGATAAGTTATTATAAGCTAAAAATGGAAGCGGAACAAAGAACATGCAGTAACCGATTGACCTACCAGCTGAAGGTGGCAACTTGGAAAGTCGCCGTACCCCCTTGCTCATCTTTGAATGCACCGAGGATGGTGTAAAATTTTAAGTGTGGGGAGGTCATCCGACCAATCGGCGTTTTGGGTGACAAATTTCTAATCCCAACACTTTTGCATTTCATATTTTAGTTCTTCTAGGATTTTTAGTGCATTTTTCTTTTTTTTCATATATATACCTAATAAGCTTTGTCAAAATAATGAAAATTTTCAAGAATCTATCTATAGGACATCCCAATTGATTTCAGTAAAAATTTTTCATTGAACTTGCTTGAATTATATCTTGTGGAACATGTTTTTGAGCTAAAAACACAAGCTTATGAGATTTGAGCCTAATTGTGTGGTTACATCTTATAACAACTTATTTTTCCTTCTTGTGTGCATTGTTCTCTTTCTATGATTGTAATCTTTGATTTGTTTGATTCTTTATGTCCATTATTTTGTGTAGACATGCATTTATATGATTGAGGCCATCAGTTCATTTAGCTCACTTACCCAAATAGTCTTACCTTTTATCTTCCATTGTTAGCTAACTGTGAGCCTACGATTAACCCACTTTGTTCTTAATTTAGCACATTACAAGTCTTAAAGTGAAAAACAATAAATGTCCTTTATTTGGATCTTTGATTAGGTTAGGCTAGTGAGTGTTTATCATTCAAGTGTGGGGAAACTTGGGACATTGGTTGGGAAAAGGTGTGTGTTATATTTTTGTTGAAAATTTTGGGAATTGGGTATATACTCATGTGTTAATTAAATGTAAAACCATATGCATTGGTACTTTTGTATATACTTTATTGCAAAAAGAAAAAAAATGAGAAAAATAAAAAAAAGAAAAAAAAAAGGAAAAAAAAAGTAATAAGAAGGGGACAAAATGCCTCAAAGTGAAGCTCAATAATAATCAATGCATATGAGTTGCGATCAAGAAAAGAATGTATGAGTGTGTGAATAAGTGAAGAATGGGTAGTTAGGTTAGCTTTGAAATTGTATGGGTTGTTATATAGGTTAGGTGGAAAGTTTAAGCTTATCAAAGATTCAAATTTCAAGTCCACTTGACCATATGAGTCCTTACCTTGACCCGAGCCCCATTACAACCTTATGGAAAAGACCTCATGATAATTGCATGCATGCATGAAATAATTGTTGATTGTTAGAAGAAAAACAAATCTTGGAAAGCTTGATTAGAGGAGAATCGAGTGGATCAACCCTAGACACTTGAGCGATTAGAGCGGATACACATCTGGTGAGGGGTTCGATTGCTCGATTACATGTTTCCACCACGATTATCTCTTTTCTTGCAAGTTAGTAAAATCTTTAATAACTTAATTCAATTGTGGTTTGGCTTAGTTGTTAATACCTTTAGCTTTTATGCTTATATTGGTTTTCTTGGAAATTGATTTATTTTGACCAAGCAATTGCATTCAATTAGATAGGTTGCATTTAGATAGTTTACATTTAATAAATGATAATACTCTTTGTCTCTTTCTTGGTTTAAGCATGAGGACATGCTTGGTTTAAGTGTGGGGAGATTTGATGCACCACTATTTGGTGGTGCATTCTATGCTGAATTTAGGGGATTTTATCACCCTTTTCCCACATTTATTCCATGAAATGGCATGGTTTCATGTATTTCTCCTAAATTATGCTTAAGTGTGAAAACATGCATTTTAAGCCCTTAAATAGCTAATTTTAATTCACCTTTGATTCCACTAGATGCCTTGATGTATGTGTTAGTGATTACAGGTTCAAACGGCTAGGAATGGATCAAAGGAATGAAGAAAACAGCATGCAAAGTGCAGGAATTATGGAAAATCAAGGATTTCGGATGCATTCAACGACGCGCACGCATAGCAGATGTGCACGAGTGGAATTGAAGTTGCATGGCGATGCGTATGCGTACATGACACATACGTGTGGAAGCAAAATTGCCAAGCGACGCGTACGCATGACCCATTCGTACGCGTCGATGTACGCACGTGACTTCATTAAAGTGAAAATGCTGGGGGCGAATTCTGGGCTTCCCAGGCCCAAATCTAACTCACTTCTGAGCCTATTATTTACAGAAATCAAAGAGAGTCAAAGGGGAGGTCATAATTGAATTTTGGAGGGAATGTTTTAGTTAGTTTCTAGAGAGAGAATCTCTCTCTTCTCTCTAGAATTAGGTTTGATGTAGATTAGGATTTCTTAGATCTAGGTTTAATTCTTGCTTCATCTACTTTTCCTTTACAATTTCTTGTTCCTCTACCTTTCCTCTCTCTAGTATTGTATTTCATTCTTGTAATTGTTCACTTGTTGATGCACTTTTGTTTCTTCTATTTCTCTTTAATGCAATTTATATTTTCATGTTCCTTTATTGTTGATTTGCTTTATTGTTGTTGATCTTTTGTAACTAGTAGTTTTAGATTTATATTCCTTGCAATTTGATTTTACTTTCCGTTTATGCCTTCCAAGTGTTTGATTAAATGCTTGGAAGGATGCTAGAGTAGAGTTTTCTCCTCTTGGCTTTGGTTGAGTAATTGGAGACTCTTGAGTTATCAAACTCTTTTGTTGATTGATAATTGGAAATTGCTAATTGATTTGAATGACACTAACTCTAATCTTTCCTTAGGATTTGACTAGGACTTGTGGACTCAAATTGATTTATCCACTTGACTTTCCTTCATAGTTAGAGGTTGACAAAGTGGGAGCAATGGACAATTCTCATCACAATTGATGATGATAATGAGGATAGGACTTCTAACTCTCATTCCTTGCCAAGAGTTTTCTTAGTTATTAGTTTACTTCTTTTGCTATTTACATTTCATGTTCCTTATTCAAAACCCCAAAGATATACAATCCATAACCAATAGCAAGAACACTTCCCTGTAATTTCTTTGAGAGACGACCCAAGGTTTAATACTTTGGTTATTTTTATTGGGGTTTGTACTTGTGACAAACAATTTTTTTGCATGAGAGGATTATTTGTTGGTTTAGAAACTATACTTGCAATGAGATTTCATTGAGGAATTCTAAACCACGAAAAATTCATTCATCTGAGTGACGCAGCGGAAAGCGAGAGAGAACATTGACACGGTAGGATGATGATGAATGAGATGCTTTGGCAACTTGTTGGGTTGATAACGTTGATAGTAGAATGCTTCGTGGAGAATATATATATATATATATATATATATCGCATGATTAGAATTTTCGAGGGCGAAAATTTTATTAAGAGGGGAGAATGTAAGAACCGGTGTTTTTCACGTAAAACCGTTCTAATAAAATAATTTTAGTGCCTGGAATAGATTCAAAATTTAGAAGTTTTAATTTTAAAATATAAAGGTGAAATTTGATTTCGATGAATTTTTCTGAGTTGGAAGATGTATCTTTTTCGAAAAGTTTTTGTAAAAATGCGTACTGGCACTTAAGCTGGCAGTACTGGCTCTAGTCTGTCCAATACCGCATATTTTGGAAAATAAGATTTTGAAAGTTGATTTATTATTTTGAAAGGATAAAAATAATTTAGAATAACCGGGCACTAATTTTAAAGGTTTTGGCCCAAAGTGGGCCAAACGGACCAAAGACGCTAACGGGTTAGACCAGGCCCAAACGGGTCCAAGGCCCAACATATATATGCTCATCTAATGAGCATTTCAGCCCATTCCACTTCATTTTGGGAAGAGGGGCGCTGATGGTGGTGAAGGGAGAAGAGAAGAGAAGTTACTATTTATCTTCTCCTTCATTTGACCATAACTTGAGCTACAAAACTCCGATTGACGAGCCATTTATGGCCACACGAAGCTCTTGTCAAGCTCTTCGTTTCTATCCAAGCAAACCTGTTAAGAAGTCACGTCTCAATCTAGAGTTTCCAGTCCTAGAATTCTGCATTTTTGGGGTTATAGTTTTGAGTGGACTTTGTGGTTTTGCTTCTTTAGGTGATCTCTAGTAGCGGATAATTGTTGGATTTTACCCCTAATCTCGTTGGATAAGGTAAGGTTTTACTAAACCCTTGTGTTTAGTTGTTTTGTGTATCTTAGGTTTTGATTTTGATATATATATGATGTTAGTTTGTGCTTTGGTGGCTTGTTGGTGAGTTGAAAGCTTGTTGGACTCCAATTGTGGTGTGGTGTGCTTTTGAGGAGCGGTCAAGGTATGGTTTCGATCTCCTCTATGTAATATATAATATCTCTGGACACTTAGGCTAGTGGACCATAGGATAGTATTGAAATTTAGATGTTGATGAATATGATGTATGATGACTTTGAGTATGTGTAGCATGATGATGGGATATTGATGTTGTGTTGAGATAGGTGTTGGATGATTATTATGATAATGATGGGTGGTAAGTGATGCATCTATGTATGCGAAATTATTGATGTGTAATATTGTTGTGAAAATGTTCTTGGTGAATAAGGAGAACTATGAGTCTTTATGATGGTTTTGGATATTGTTGAATGATGATTATGATGTGTGATGATATATATTGATGATGATTATTGGTATTTAATGATTATGAAGGTTGATGATGAATGTGTAAATTATTGTTGTTGATGAGGGTTTGTTGATATGGTTGATGATTGATGATGAATATTGATATTGTTGGTAATTTGAGGGTCAGTGTTAAGATTGTTGATAAATGATGTGGGTTATGAAGTTAAGTTAATGATTGTTGAGAATTATTAGCGTTGATGAGTTTTATGATGGATTTGATTAATGTTAGATATTGTTTAGTGATGATTACTGGAATTGATGAGGATTTGTTTTGGATGTTAAGGTTTTGAGGTTTTTGGTCAAAACAGATTTTTGGTGAACTTTGATGGATCATAACTTGTGCCTCAGTTTTCAAAATTTGTTGAAAATTATTTAGAATTAAAGTTCATTGAAAAGTCTTCAAATTGGTATAAAGTTTGTAAAATTTGGACTTTTGTCGAGAAAGTTATAATCATTCAAAATTTGGTGTCAAAATCTGAAATTCTGCAATGTTGCAGAATTTTGTGATTTCTGGTTTGTGTGCACACGCACACCCCTGTGATTTTCGAACCTGTGCGCACGCACAGCCTTGTGTGTACGCAAACACAGGGGATAGCCTTCTGTTGGGAGCTCTAGCACAACCTGTGCGCGCACATAACCAATGAAGTTTTACAACCTGTGCGCGTGCACAGCCCTGTGCGCACGCACAAATTGGAAGGTGCACTCTGTTGAAGGCGTTCGCACGCCTTGTGCGAGCAAACAGAGTTTGGAAAATTTTGTACTTGTGCATACGCACACCTCTATGCGTACGCACACTTTTTAAAATCTCCTAAGGCATGCGCATGCACACCCTTGTGCGTACACACATGCCCTATTTTTCAACTAAAATCTTGTTTTTAACTCTTTCACTTTTCCAACTAGCTTGTAAACTTCTGTGACACCTATTTAAGACTTTTTGCCTTGTTTTTAGATGTTAACCATACAGAAGGTCTTGGGTGAAATTATTTGGGTATTACCTTGAAAAGTTAGAGAACGGAGGTTTAGGTTTTTGGTGTATTGAGGATGAGTTTGGTTGAGAGATAAGGAAGTGTAAGGGACTTGGTAATTACTGACAACGAATTGAGAAATTGATGAACTAAGGAGTTCGGAATGAAAATTACGAATGATTATGGTAGATGGAATAAGTATGAGTGGAAGTGTGCTATGAGGAGTGGCCTCTGAGATTGAATATGTGATTTCGATATGCATTGTTCTCCGTCGTAGGGGCTGTGGTAGTCTCCCGCCTACGTTTGGATGTGAGGCTTGAAGCTGGACTTCTTACTCATATTTATCGCTTAAGAGGATGGTGGTAGGGCACTCTCCCTTGGAATGTTTCCCTCTGAAAGGAGAAGGTGGTAGGGCACTCATCCCTCGGAATTTTTCCTCCTGAGCATGGGTTTCTCTCTGGTTGCAAGGTGGTAGGGCACTAACCCACGGAATCATACGACATCCAGAGGAAGGTGGTAGGGCACTCTCCCTCAGATCATTTCCCTCTGAAAGGAGAAGGTGGTAGGGCACTTATCCCTCGGAATTATTCCTCCTAAGTATAAGCAACAGAGAGACTAATCCGGGAGTTGCGTCCGAATTTTCTGTCGGGTTTGGCACAATAACCGACATGTGATATCACAGCCAATAGGACATACATTCATCATATGCATTGTCTTTATGCTTGCTTGCTTTGATTACTTGAGTTTGCCTAATTTTATAATATTCCTACTTGCTTCCTGAATTACTTGTTATATGTATGATACTACCTGTGCTTTTCCTTACTTGCATTATCTGTGTTTGTTTGGTACTGAGGAGGTTAGGTAGGCGGTGGTGATGGGATCGCACGGAGGGTAGGTTGGTGAAGTCTGTGGGATAGCAGTGACTAGTTTAGTTAGAAATTCCCTAAGATTAGATACCTTGTATATTATTTAAATATCTGTTTGGTATGAAGCTCTAGAATTGCCTCTAGCGTCCCGGGGTCTTACATCTTACATTACTGGGTACTGTTACCATACTGAGAACCTCCGGTTCTTATTCCATACGTTGTTGTTGTTTTTCAGATACAGGTCGCAACCCACCTCAGTGAGTTGCTTGATGGTAGCAGAGCGGATGATCTTATTCTATTTTGTTGTCATTTTGGTTATTTTGATTAGTACTCTCACTTTTGTATTTACTTTTGCCTTAGAGACTTACTTTGAGAGTGATATTCTGTGTAAACTGTTTACTTTCAGAACTCTGTATGTTAGTATTTAACAAGTCGTCCCAAACTCCGCGGGTTGTAGGTAGTATCTTATGATTATTATACTCTTATATAATTAAATATATCTTGTTACCTTACATAGTGGATCTTATATTTTACGCTTTTAGATTCTTGTGAACGTTCGCACTTTGTAATTCTGTATTAGAGCTTACTTCCTTCATCGGGCTTCTAGAATTATTATTCCTTCTATATATATATTTATGTCTGAGCCTTAGAATTGTCGTAACCCTTGATTAACCTTTGCTTTACGGCATGAGGTAAGGCTTAGGGTAATTAGGGTGTTACACATTATATTTATTTGGCACTTTTACCGTACTGGGAACCCATAGGTCGGGGGTTCTCATTCCGTATATATCTCTTGTTTTTCAGATATAGGTCTAGGTGCTCAGAAGTGAGCTGCGGTTCATCTGAGAGATGGCGAAGATCTTTATATTCTCTACTTTATATTTTGCTTAGAGTCTCTCCACCTTTATTTTGAAAAGCCTATATTATGTATTGAACTCTTTTGAACTTGCCTATAGAGGCCTGTATGTTTATTTTGGGAGAGATTAGGAGATACTGTTGTCAACTACTGTTATACTGTACCCTAGCCGGCCTAAACTTCGTGGGTTGCGACTAGTGGATATTTACTTATGTTATATATATCTATATACTATCCTTCTCTTATTCTCCCTAATGCATTTATCTGTATATCGCTTTCGACTTCACGCTTTATCTTTTTGTTGTCGATACGTGAGTGATACGACTTCGCGATTTTATTTTTACTCTTTTTAGACTTCTCGATTAGTACTCCTTTCTATTTTACTTATATTTATGTATTAAAAATCCACCTTGAGAGTCGTACTACCTTATTATCATTGACTTATGACTCGAGTATAAGGATTTGAATATTAGGTGTTACAATTATATTCAAAATTTATTAAGTAACTATTTTTGTTAAAGATATTATTATATAACATAATTTTTATCAAAATATTTTAAAAATATATTTTTTTTAAAATATTATATAATACATGAAAATATTAATTTTTTCACCTTTTTCAATTTTTTTAGAAAAACAGAATAAATAATATAATTCTAAATACATGCGTATCACATTATATATTTACTTATATTAGTAAGACTTAAACTAATCAAACTTACATAATTAAAAATATAAAACATATAAATATTTTTTATTCATTAAAATTAATTATTATGCAAAAAATTTTCTATAATATTAAAAAATTATATTAAAATGATATTTTAAACTGCCATATAAAAATATAAAATAATTAAATTTTATTTTATATTACTTGATAAATAATTAGATTATTATATTCAATACTTAGCTAACTACTTTTATTAAAAATATTATTATATAATATAATTTATTTAAAATAGTATATATAATACATAAAAATATTATTTTTTATTTTTTTAGAAAAACTGAATGAATAATATGTATCAACTACGTATATGTATTATATGTGTGTATGTAATAGTCACTGATATAGGATTGATATATATTCTTTTATTCTTTAGACTCTCTAATATATATGCCACCTCATGACTCTCTCCTCTAATATTTTTTATTCATATTTATTTCGTTGTAATATTAAGTAGACAATAATATTAAAATTATTTGTTAATTTAACATTTATAGTTTCATATATACAATATTTATAATTATATATTTATAATAAGATCATTTTTTTTATTTTTTATTTTTTATTTTTTTATTTTTCTAGTTAAATTTTTCATTGTGTGTGGTGTGTGAGTGTGTGAAAAATTGTTGTACAAATGTCTTTCACAAAATATTTTTTATCATATATAATTTATTAAAAATATATTTTATTAAATCCAAGAGTAAAATATATAAGTTTTAAAATATATAATTTATTCTCTAAATGTGAATTCCACAAACCAGAGAAAGAGAGAGTGAAATACTAAAATTGAGGAAACTAACAATTCTAGTTCTCACTCTTCTAATGTAATGACTTTGGACTAACTATTGATTATATACACTAAACTTATAATTAATTATCTATACTACACTAGTATGTGCCTATTGCTACTGCACTCACTTTTTAAGAAGATTATCAGATATTTTATTATATAAAGGTGAAAGTTTTTTGTTCTAAAAAATATAAATTACATAAATACAAAAAATATAAATATTTTTCTTTATTAGGATTAATTATTATGTAAAAAAAATTTATAATATTAAAAAATTATCTTAAAATAATATTTTAAATTACAACATAAAAATATAAAATAATTAAAATTTATTTTATATTAATTGATAAATAATTAGATTATTATGTTTAAAATTTATTCACTAATTACTTTGTTGAATGTATTATTATATAATATAATTTTTTATCAAAATATTTGTAAAAATAAAATTTAGTTAAAATATATATATAATACATGAAAATATTAATTTTTTTTATTTTTTCAAATTTTTATTATGATATTACACGTTTATTGTTTCCACGTTTATTGTGATATATAATACATAAAAATATTATGCGTTTAATATTTCCAAAATTATTTTTGTCAAAATATTTTTTCAAATTATATATAATACATGAAAATATTACATGTTTTTTCAAATATTATATAATAATTAATTTTGTTAACATAATATATTATATACTATTTGGAATAAAATATATGTTTACAAATATTTGAATAAAAATTATGTTATATAATAATAATAATATATTTTTAATAAAGTTAACTATTAATAAATATATTTTAATGAATAATATAATTATTTTTAATAATATAAAGTAATTTAATTAGTTTCAAGTAATATGAAATAATTTAATTTTTTTTATTATGTAATTAAAAATAGTACTGTATAATAATTAATTTTAATAAATAAAAAATATTTTTGTATGTATTTATATGTTTTATATTTATTTTAAAGTAAAAGATTATACTTGTCATTTTTAAAATATTCTGTATTAAAATGTATTTATGTATGTTATAACACCCAATTTTTTATAGCACCATCAACCATACCAAAACTCAGTTTCATCATATTCAAATATACTCACATTCACTAATAATTTTTAACTTCATCAATTCTCATTAATTGGTTTTACAAAGCATTTATAAACTACTTGTAAATATTCAGTAGGCTGTTTCGCATTCTTAACTTAAAAACTCTTAATTTTAAAATAAACCCCTTACCTTGATTTGTCGAACCCGTAAGAATTAACCGCGATAATCCCCTTTCTTTATCCTTAATTTTCAACAGTGGCAGCAACCCTCAATACAGCTAGAGCAGCGATAGTAGCCTTAACTCCTTCAGGGCAATAACAACAGCGACAACCGCGCCAATTATGATTGTTCCGGAGATGAATTAGCAATGACTAGAGCAAAACACATGCTATTGTAGTTAAGGCAGGGATATAGCAGAAGGATAAATTGATAACAGAGCAAGGAAGAAAGTTACAGGTTTTAGAAATTGGAAAAACTAGAATTAGAACAAGGTGGATGTTCGTCAAATCAAGAAACAGTGGCAGCAGCTGAACGATGGCAGAATGGTGACTCCACAGTGGCGTGCAACTCGCCGGTGGCTGTTGCAGTGGCGGAGGTCCCCCTTCTTCTCTCTTGTCATGTCACTCCTTCACTTTCTCCCTTGTTCAACAGCGACGTTGATGGCTAGGGCTTCTCCCAGTAGTGACTTCTCTGACGACAATGGTTCCATCAACGGCAGCGGCGGCGATGATGGTTCTCCGCGAAGACGACGACGGAGCAGAACGTGACAACAAAGACTGAACACGGCATCTCCTCTCTCCTCAGCTGAACTCCTTTGCATGCATCTCCTTCTCAGTTTCCTCCTCTTGTTCGCGAAAGTGCCGGCGATAATGGCACTCAACTCATCGGCGAGAAAAAGACGTATGGCTTCACAGAGGGTGAGGCACGACACCGGCGCGGGACAACCCTTCGTCTCTCCTCTTCCTTCCGTCGCCAGCTCTCACTCTCGAATCTCTCTTTTCTTCTATTTTTTTGTTTTCCCTTTCTCCCTTTCTTTCTCCTGATCCATCTTTGTATATGTATGGATTATATGTGTAGGCATGGGATAAAGAGAAAGGGGAATGGCGGTAGTGATATTGAAAGTGGGTAAACGTGGCTTGTTGAGGAATGGACGAGTGTGGAGGAGGGTTACGTGTGTGATTTGGGTGAGAGGGGTTAGAGCTAGTGAAATTAGGGTTTGGAATTAGAAATTTAGGGTTAGAGTAGAGTCTTAATTTGAAACCAATTTTAACCTAATATAATTAACTTCAAAAATACTATTTACTTTTCAAATTACAAATTATTTGTAGTTAGACACTTTAATTTAAAATTATAGATAAATAAATTAATTTTCTTTTAGTTCATAATATTGATCAAAACTTTAAATTATTTCAATTTAAATTATATAAAACTTTCATTATGTAATTTTAAAAACTCGAGTTGTTATATATGTATATACTAATATATTCTATATTTATAATGTTTATCAATACTTCTCTTTCATAACATCCTTTGATTTTCATTTTATAAAATCTAATGGTTCATAAAAGGTGGCGCATCTAATGCACACAAAATGGTTAGGCTGATTTTAGACATACCCCAAAAGGATTACACACAATCAATAAAATTCTCTTTCTCTTTTATACTGCTAAAACACTCTTCTCTTATTTTTATATACGCTACTATATATTGGTAATATATATATATATATATATATATATATATATATATATTACCAATATATATAATTTCAATTATATTAAGATATTAATTGTAGTGAATATCAAAACTAAAGTCTTCTACTTATGCTTCTTTATTTTATATTTATTATATCTTCCTTATTTATTTATTTTACAACATGTTATCAGCACGATACTTTGATCAAATTTTAGGAAGACTCAGGTAATAAATTTTTGTTATGTCGAAACTCTCTCATCTTGAATTTAATACTCTTGATATATCTGGAAACAACTACTTATCATGGATACTAGATGCTGAAATCTATCTTGATTCAATGAATCTTGGAGATACCTTTAAGGCTGAAAATAATGCATCACAAAAGGATAAAGTCAAAGCCATGATCTTCCTTCGTCGTCATCTTAACAAAGGATTGAAAAATAAATATCTCACATTAAAAAATCCTGTAGATATGTGGAAAAATCTTGAACAAAGGTATAATCATCAAAAGACATTGATACTTTCTCAAGCTCGATATGAATGGACTGATGACTGCGCATCATGTTATGTTTTTCTATACTTTTTCATATCAAAATTTAATTAATCATGCTTAATTATTGAGTGTTTTTGTGCTTAAATCATATATTACTTTCATCCCTTTGATTTTTATCTATTTTGTAGAAAATGGAGGAAAAGAAGTAAAAAGCACAAAAGAAGCATGAAAAAAGAAAAGAGTTTAAAGGCTGAAGCATAGAAGAAACAGAGGAGAGCGCCTTTGGCACTACGCTTTTACCAAAAGCGCTTCATAATCAGGGAAGCGCCTTTGGCGCTACCCTTTTCTCAAAAGCGTTGCACAGCACAAGAGAGTGCCTTTGGCGTTACGTTATTCCAACAGCGTCTGAGACATAGAAACTGGAAAATTCGCCAGTGATGCGTATGCGTGGGTGACGCGTACGTGTGAATGTGATAATTTTGAAAGACCACGCGTACGCATCACCCACGCATACACGTGGAAGAGCGCCTTTGACGCTAACGCTACGCCTTTGATGCCAATGCTGAAGATGACACGCACGCGTGGGTGACGCGTATGCCTGACAAGTGCCAAAAAGCCTGATGACGCGCATGTGTGGGTCCACGAGCACTACGCTTTCCAGCTACGCAGGCCTCAGAGCATCATTCTAGTTCAATTAATCTCATTCCAAGTGCACTCTAAATTCAAGCAAGCAAGCCCACAATTGTCAACCAATCAAGGCCACAAGAATCATCTAGAATAGTTAATTTTCATTTGATTTTAATTTGATTTTAATTTGCTTTCACTTTCATTTCAATTTATAATTTAGGAAAGCCTATATAAAGGCCTTAGTTTTATAGAATTAGGATATTCTGGATTGAGGGGGGGCTCTGCTAGAGAGGGGTCTTCGGACTCCCTCTTCTCACCCATACTTCTCTCCTCTTCCACTTTCTTACTTGTAAATATTTTTAGTTATGAATTACTAACTCTTTCCATTGGGAAAGAGATCTCTATTGTTATTTGATGGATTAATTTGTTTTTATTCTTCTTCTTCTCTTCATCTCTCTTTGATTTACTTGAAGTAATTTTGTTCTTCATACTTATTATTCAATTATCTTAGAGAATAGATTGAATACAAATTGGGTTTCATGGGAACTTTAGAAGAGGAAACATGAATCCATGCTTGAAAATCGTTCTCACACTTGAGTAGATTTGGGTATGGATGGGATATTGTGGAATTTAATCTATCCATTATTTGGGTCTAGAAAAGTGTGTGGTATAATCAGGGACCAAGCTTCATCTCCTCGCATGAGCAACTAGACCAAGGAATTGGCTATTGATCAAGATTGGGGAGATTGAGTTACCAAGGAATTGGGACTCAATCACTCATGATTGCCAAGAGGTCAATGAGTTGCATGATTAAAGATGAGATGAAATCAATTAATCCGGAGAATGCAATATCTCTTGATCCCAATGCTTATTTTATCTTTAGTTCTCATGTTTACTTTATGGTCATTTAATTTCCAGCACTTTACTTTCTTGTACTTTCTATTCCCTGCATTTTACTTTCCAGCACTTTATTTTCCTGCACTTTACTTTTATGTCATTTACTTTCCTTGCACTTTAATGCTTTCTTTTAATTTTTAGTCATTTACATTCCTTGTTTGATTATCACTCCAATATGAACTGTCTAACTAGAATAATTAACTAACTATTGATTGCTTAATCCTTTAATCCTCGTGGGATCGACCTCACTCTTAGAGAGTTATTATTTGACGAGAATTCGCTATACTTGCCGAAGGAAATTTTTGTAGAGACACATTAAATTCTCATGATCAAGTTTTTGGCACCGTTGCTGGGGATTAATTGTGATTAACAAACTACTAGTTGGTTGATTATCTAGATTAGTCATTTTTCTTTTGTTTTTGTTCATTTGATCTCTTTTGTTTCTTTATTTTCTTGTGCTAACTAACTGTTTGTGATATTCCCTCACTAAGAATCCCTCATTTGTGACAAGGGGATTCCAATTTGTTTTGGTGATTGTGTTAGTTATAGAGAATTTGCAAGAAATAATGGAGTATCCATCATATTTTGGTTAATCAAATTTCATGGGAAACTTTCCACCACCACAAAATAATTCACGTTATTATACTTATGGTGGGTGGGAGTATCGAGAACATGAAATAGGGTGCTTCCCAGGGCCACAAAATGGTCCATATTTTGATGAGTGTAATCACTACTCATGTTATGGCTAAGAAGCTCAAAATCAAAGAGATTTCACTCATCCATACCCCATTCATCAAGAGCCATCACCTCTTAATTATCCAACCTCACCTCCTAGTTTTACGTGTCCAAATTCTTTATCACTTGAGCATGCCTCAGCACAAAATTTCTTCCCAAATCCATACAATTCATTTCATCATCCACAAAATTCATTTCACTACATACAAGATTCCTTTCACAATCCACAAAACTCATTCCATCACCCACAAAGATGCAACCGCAAAACAACCAATTCTATTCACAAGCTAACTCTAACCAACCACCATAACCTCCCTTAGATATGCTTTCTAGGCAGAATTGTATTATGAAGAGTGCAAAAAAGAGCTAAGAAAGAATCGGAAGAGGAGTTAAGGAAATTTAGAGAAAAATTGGAAAAAGAAAGAAGGGACTATGAAGAAGAAATGAGAAACTTAGCACAATTCTATGCTAAAAATCCAACCACTCTCTTTCCTTGGCTAAAGGAAGAATGCAATACCACAAGAAGAGTAGTGCTAAGCAAGGAGGATGAAGATCAAATGGTGGGTACAAGGGCAGAATTGGAAAAACAAGAAAAAGAGGCACCCATACCAAGTGAGATTCCTATGAAGAAGGAGGAGGTTGTGAGAGTATATAAGCCCAAAGCTCCATACCCAAAGAGGCTACTAAAGGTGAAAAAGGAACATGCAAACTCACTCCCAAAGAATGCAACGCAAGACCTTAAAGAAGAAAGGGAGGAAGTCAATCAAGGGAGTCTGATGAACGAGAATTGTTGTCGGTAAGGAATTTCACAAAGTATTTACGTTGCAAGTATAGCTCCAAACCAACAAACAACTCTCGCATCAAATTAAATTTTAGGTTGTCACAAAGAACAAACCCCAAATAAGAAATAAGCAGAGTATTTGGACTCTAGGTCGTCTCCCTAGGAAGCAATGTAGTGCATGCGTATTGGCTATGATGGGGTAAAAAGGGGGGTTTTGTTTATGAGATAGCAAGAAAGTAAATTGAGTGAGTAAGTAGAGAAAACAAAATAAAGAACTCTTGGCTAAGACTTGGGTACATGAGATCACCATCCTAGTTAACAAACCAATTATTGACAATTATGAGAGGCCAACCCATTAAGTCTACTTCTCGAAGCCTTATGTACGTAACATTTACTCCTAAGCTTGAAGTATGTCAAATAGGCTTGATCACATCCACCCCTAAGTCCTAACCTACCTACTAATTGGCTTAGTAGTGGGTTAGCGTCAATAGGCTTCAAATTGATCACCCAGGGTTCTCAGATCACCAAATCCATTATGCCCAAAAACTCAAGATCACTCAAGTCCCTTGGCTTAGGCCAAAAGTTGACAAAACTACTCAAAAACTAAAGAGAGCATTTCATCAAACACTTAGAATGCGATAAAAGTCAACATCATAAATTGCAAGGATACTAAAATCTACCACTATTAACTGCAAGAAAGGGAGATCACAACTCAATTCATCAATCAAAGAAATATCAACATCAAAATTGCATTAAATGTAAACAAATCCAACATGAGTCATCATCACAAAAGTGAGCAAAATGAGAAATTAACATAAAAATTAAGAGAGTCAAGATGTAGAGATGAGAAATTATCAACGAAGGAAGATGAGATCAAGTAATCAAACATGAAATTAAAATAATCCTAACCTAATTCTAGAGAGAAAAGGGAGCTTCTCTCTCTAGAAAACTAACTAAAGGATCATGTTGGCTAAACTAATTGCTCCCCCCTTTGCTTGGACTTCAATTTTGCATGAAATACACTCAGAAACAAGTTGGATTTGGGCCTGGGCAGCTTAGAAATCGCCCCCAGCATTTTGCCTTCAAGTGGGCCACGTGAGAGTATCGGCGCGTGCGCGTTGATTGGTAAATTCTCAATCTCCGCGGACGCAGCATTTACGCGTGCGCGTCTATAGGTGAAACCGCTTTTGCGCGTGCGCGTCCTTTGCTGCATTCCCAATCTTTGTTTCTTCATGCATTCTACCTTTTTGTATGCTTTTCTCCTCATTTCATCCATCCAATATTTGCCTTATGGACCTGAATTCACTCATCAAACACATCAAGGCATCGAATGGAATTAAAGTGAATTAAAATCACCAATTTAGGGCCTAAAAAGCACGTTTTTATACTTAAGCAAAATTCAAGGGAGAATTACAAAACCATGCTATTTCATTGAATAAATGCGAGAAAAGGTGAAAAAGTCTCCCGAAATAAGCACAAGATAAATCACGAAATCGGGGTTTATCAAATGGGAGAATTAGGGGTCGGCGCGAACGCGTACGGTGTGCGTCCGTGCAGGTATGCTGGGCCAGAGGCACAAAAGAGGCCCAGAGTTGGCACAACTCTCGGGTCCTTTGGCCTGGGTGATGCTAAAATGCATCGACGCGCACGCGCACTGTGCGCGTTCGCGTGGATGGTATGAGATTATTGAATGGGCGCGAAGGCGTGAAGTACGCCAACACGTGTATGAAGAAACGGGGAGTGGCACGGACGCGTTCAGCATGCGTCCGCGTGAGTCGAGACACAGAGTTGGCCCAAAAGTGGCACAACTCTCTGGTCCTTGGCCCAGATAGTTGAGATGAGTAGCCTACGCGCGCGCGCTATTTTCGCTAGCGTGTGGCTTGGGTTTTTCTCTCTCTCTTTTTTTTTTTAATGAGTATCAAAAGACCTCATAACTTTCCATCCTTCTCTAAGACTCTAGAACTAGCTAAGGTGCAGGATTAAGCACATTTTTAAACTTAGGGGTTTTTTTCAAACAACTTGAGAAAACTTGCAATTCAAGCAAAAACTCAATTCAAAGATTCATCCCTTATTAAAGCATAGAATGTATAAACACCTTAGTAAGCAAAGAAAAATATACCAAGAAGTAAAGAAACTATATACAATGTAACCTTATTCATTCATTCATTATATCTACAAGAGAATGGAAAGAGTTTACCATGGTGGGGTGTCTCCCACCAAGCACTTTTAGTTTAAGTCCTTAAGTTGGACATTGGGAGGCTTCTTGTCAAGGTGGCTTATGCTTGTATCCATCCTTGAACCTCCAAGAGTGCTTGTCCTTCAATCAGTTGTCAGAAGTTCTAATCTTCTTCATTAAGCTTTGGTGAGGTCCTCCCCAAGACGTGAGCTCCCAGAATTGACTATCATAGGATAGTCCAGGATCCCATATCTTGTCCTCGCACCCATCTTCTAGTTGATTGCCTTGACTTTGTCCGGGCGACGAGAAAATAGAATTCTCATAGAAGCACCAAACTACTCTTCTAGACCCATTTAATTGAGCATTACACCAATCCATGCTCTTCAATTTCGAGCTTCCCACCATAATGAGCCTAGATTTAGAACGCCAACCACTAAACATCCTCCTCTTTCGCTTAATTCCACAAAGAGCCCTAAGTTGGCCATCCATTTCAAGCAAACCATACTCAAGTGGGATAATAAAGCTGAGAGTTAGAAGTTTTACCCACTCAAGCGAAGGATTGGATGACGAATTAGGTGGAGGAGTTCCCAAAGATCTTGATAAAGCATGCTCTACTCCTGTCCATTCTCTTCTAGAGGTTTTCCCCACTTCGCAAGGTTCTTCAAGTTCCTCCTCATGCCAAGCTTCCTCAAGATCATATTCTTCTTCCCCATCACTCTCATCATAGATAGGAGGTATAGTGAAATCTACCTCATCATCAAGTCTAGGCAATTTGGGGAAGGACTCTTCAAACTTGAAAGGATCATATGTTGATTCGAAATCATCATAGATAGGAGCGCCTGTTGCTTGGAATACTTCTCCCTGTTCTTCACCCTCAGTAGGCTTTGGAGGTTTCAAGTCTTCCTCAACCTTGCTTTCTGATCCACTGGGGGAAGGTTCAACAAGATCGTCAAGGGAATTGATCAACATGGGCAAAAAATCACTAGCGATGGAATCCACTTCTTGATCAATTTCCTTCAACTCTCTGTTTACTTCCGCAACATTACTCTTCTCTTCAATATCACCTCCAAACTTCTTGGAAGAGGGTTCTTCAATTCGAGATTCCTTTACGTGCTCAACGTATCCTAAACATCCATCCACTACTTCCTTTTGTTCGCTAATCTCTATCTTCTCCTCTTGTTGTCCTTTTTGCTTCAATTCTCCTTCATCACCATGGAGCTTCAAGTTCATACCCTCACTAAGCTCCTTGATTGTTTCTCCACATTCAACAATGGGGGTACTTATGGTGCATGAACTTAGGTGGGACGTTAAGTGATTCATGACTTCTACGATGCTAGCTATCTTTGCTCTTAGCTCCTTAAACTTAGTTTCATCCTCTTCTTGCCGCCTTAAGATGTGGGATTCAAGGTCTCTCAGTTCCAATATGAAGGCTTCATCGGGAGATGGTGTTGGAAGAGAGAATTCATCGGTTAATGGAAGATTGTTGTAATCGAAAGGTGGTTCATATTGGTGGAGTTCTTGAGGTGGTGTATGTGGAATTTGTGGTTCTTGGAAATATTGGTATTGGGATGGTGGTTATTCTATGTGTGATTCAAATGGTGGTTGATATGGTGTGCATGAATTATGGTCCTGTAGAGTGGAATGGTGGTGTGAGGCTTGTGAGTATGATGTGTAGCTATATTGAGGAATCAGGTCACATGCATATGATGATTGTGGTTGACAACCACAATAAAGGTCATCACACACATTAGATTGATATACGCTAGGATCAGAATTATACCCATAAGAGTTCGTAGGAGGTTGTTTCCATGAAGGTTGTTCATAAGCTTGAGGTTCCTCCCATCCTTGATTCCCAAATCCTTGATGCATATCCTCATTAGAGCTTCCATTTCCTACAATATAGTTTGAACTACACTCATAGCCAAAAGGATGAGAATTCATAATGAAAGAGAAAATAAAAACAAAGAGTAATAAGAAATAAAGAAAATAAAATCCTAACTAGTAAAAAAAAAAACTGGCAAACAAACCAAAGTTCAAGCTATTCACAATATATACAATAGCCAATAACATAGCACCATTGGATCCCCGGCAACGGTGCCATTAATTTGATGAACGAGAATTGTTGTCGGTAAGGAATTTCACAAAGTATTTACGTTGCAAGTATAGCTCCAAACCAACAAACAACTCTCGCATCAAATTAAATTTTAGGTTGTCACAAAGAACAAACCCCAAATAAGAAATAACCAGAGTATTTGGACTCCGGGTTGTCTCCCTAGGAAGCAATGTAGTGCATGCGTATTGGCTATGATGGGGTAAAAAGGGGGTTTTGTTTATGAGACGGGAAGAAAGTAAACTGAGTGAGTAAGTAAAGAAAACAAAATAAAGAACTCTTGGCTAAGACTTGGGTACTTGAGATCACCATCCTAGTTAACAAACCAATTATTGACAATTATGAGAGGCCAACCCATTAAGTCTACTTCTCGAAGCCTTAAGTACGTAACATTTACTCCTAGACTTGAAGTATGTTAAATAGGCTTGATCACATCCACCCCTAAGTCCTAACCTACCTACTAATTGGCTTAGTAGTGGGTTAGCGTCAATGGACTTCAAATTGATCACCCAGGATTCTCAAATCACCAAATCCATTATGCCCAAAAACTCAAGATCACTCAAGTCCCTTGGCTTAGGCCAAAAGTTGACAAAACTACTCAAAAACTAAAGAGAGCATTTTATCAAACACTTAGAATGTGATAAAAGTCAACATCATAAATTGCAAGGATACTAAAATCTACCACTATTAATTGCAAGAAAGGGAGATCACAACTCAATTCATCAATCAAAGAAACATCAACATCAAAATTGCATTAAATGTAAACAAATCCAACATGAGTCATCATCACAAAAGAGAGAAAAATGAGAAATTAACATAAAAACTAAGAGAGTCAAGATGTAAAGATGAGAAATTATCAACGAAGCAAGATGAGATCAAGTAATCAAACATGAAATTAAAATAATCTAACCTAATCCTAACCTAATTCTAGAGAGAAGAGGGAGCTTCTCTCTCTAGAAAACTAACTAAAGGCTCATGTTGGCTAAACTAATTGCTCCCCCCTTTTCTTGGACTTCAATTATGCATGAAATACACTCAGAAACAAGTTGGATTTGGGCCTGGGCAGCTCAAAAATCGCCCCAGCGTTTTGCCTTCAAGTGGGCCACGTGAAAGTATCGGCGCGTGCGCACCATGTGCGCGTGCGCATCGATTTGAAAATTCTCAACCCGCGCGGACACGGCGTGTACGCGTGCGCGTCTATAGGTGAAACCGCTTTTGCACGTGCGCACCTGGTGCGCGTGCGCGTCCTTTGGTGCATTCCCAATCTTTGTTTCTTCATGCATTCTCCTTTTGTGTATGCTTTTCTCCTCATTTCTTCCATCCAATATTTGCCTTATGGACCTGAATTCACTCATCAAACACATCAAGGAATCGAATGGAATTAAAGTGAATTAAAATCACCAATTTAGGGCCTAAAAAGCACGTTTTTATACTTAAGCAAAATTCAAGGGAGAATTATAAAACCATGCTATTTCATTGAATAAATGCGAGAAAAGGTGACAAAATCCCCCAAAATAAGCACAAGATAAATCACAAAATCAGGGTTTATCAGAGTCCACACTCCAATAAAACAGAGAGTTGCCTAAAGGGTGAGTTCATTGAACCACCAATTCAAGAAGCTCTTGATGAAGAGGATACCAACCAGCACACAACAACCAAGTCTTGAAATCAAGGTGGCAAAGGCAATCGACAGGAGAACTAAAAAGAGGATTGTGACCGAGAAACAATTGACTATATCCATGAAAAAGAGAGGGTCAAAGAACAATCCAAACCCTGCTCCAACAAGCAAGTTCACTCAAGCTAACAACAAAAGAAATCTTGTTGGGAGGCACTCAAAATAGGGGACATCAACTTACTCTTCTTTCCCCTTGAGGTCATTCCTCTTAACTAACTGGAAGAAGAGGAAGAAAGTCATGAACAACATGTTAATCTAATGACATTAAAAGAGCACTTGTTGGGAGGCAACCCAACCGTAGGTAACATTTCCTTTCTTTGCTTTGTGTATTTTCAATAATTTGGCATATGATTGCATTCTAAGTTTGGTGTTGCCATGCAACAATTTGATTTTCAATCTTTACTGGGTACTTGCATCATTCTAAAATGAAAGTGTCAC
Organism: Arachis hypogaea; assembly: GCF_003086295.3. Classification (NCBI taxonomy): domain Eukaryota; kingdom Viridiplantae; phylum Streptophyta; class Magnoliopsida; order Fabales; family Fabaceae; genus Arachis; species Arachis hypogaea. The sequence continues at coordinate 71,378,955 of NC_092055.1, forward strand.
ACTAAGTTTGGTGTTGCCACTTTTTTTTATGCTATGTACCATGCACACCACCTATTCATGCAATCATATTGTCTCTGTTTCTTTCTTGTGCCTTTATTGTATCTTTAATTTTGCTTGCTTAAGCACATGCATTACTAACATTTTATTGTTCTAAGACACTCATGACATATCATTGATGTAGGAAAATTGTCGGTATAGAATTTCTCAATGAAATCTCATTGCAAGTATAGTTCTAAACCAACAATGAATCTTCAATCAAAGTTTAATTTGTTTGTCATAAGTACAAACCCCAATAAAAATAACTGAAGTATTTAAACCTCGGGTCGTCTCTCAAGAAATTACAGGAAAGTGTGTTCATATATTGGTTATGGATTGTATCTTTTGGGGTTTTGGAATAAGAGACAAGAAATATAAATGACAAGAAAGTAAATGAAACTCAAATGGTAAAAAGATCTTGGCAAAGGTTGATGGTTAAGGATCTCTATCCTTGTTACTAACCACAACATGATAATTACAAGGATCAATCCCATTAAGTCATCCTCTAACAATTGAAGGAAAGTCAAATGAGCTTTATCAATCCCAATCCATAAGTCCTAGCCACTCTCTAATTGACTTAGTGAAAGCTAGTGTCAATAGACACCAATTGTCAATCACTTGGACATTAGCAACTCAAGGTCACCTAAGTTACCATCCCAAGCCAAGAACACAAAAATCTACTCTAAAATCCAACCAAGCATTTTATCAAACACTTGGAAGGCATAAAAAGAAAGCATAATAAAATGACAAGAAATATAAAATCTAACACTACCAATTGCAAGGAAATAACAATAACAAAGAAATTAAACAATAAAGGAACATAGAATATGAAATTGCATTAAAGGAAATTAAAATCAACAAAGTGCTCATAGACATGAAAGTAGCAAAATAGAAGAAATAAACAAGAAGAACTAAGAGAGCAAAGATGTAGCAACAAAGAATTGAAATAAAAAGTAAATGGAAACAACAATTAAAACTAGATCTAAGAAAATCTACCCTAATTCTAACCTAAATTCTAAAGAGAAGAGAGAGCTTCTCTCTCTAGAATTCTAACCTAAAACATGATGAAAACTCAAACTAACTCTACTTGGTTCATCCCCTTTCAATCCTTGGGTTCAATGGCATCAGAAATGAGTTGGATTGGGCCCAAAATGAGCTAGAAATTGATGGCCACGAGTTGCTTAAAATGGCCCACACTGATCCTGCAACGCGTGCGGGTGGAACGACGCGTATGTGTCACCAAACGTCCTGGCAACTATGGTAAATTGCATATCATTTTGAAGCCCCGGATGTTAGCTTTCCAACGCAACTGGGACTGCCTAATTCAGACTTCTCTAACTCAAGTTATGATCGATTAAGTGTGAAGAGGTCATGATTGACAGCTTAGCAATATCTTCATGTCTTCATGAATTTTCCCACTTTGCATGCTTTTCTTCCATTTCTTTCAAACCATCCTTGCCTTCAAAACCTTAAATCGCTCAAACAAACATATCAAGGTATCGAATGGGAGGAAGGTGAATTAAATTTAGCAATTTAAGGGCCTAAAAAGCATGTTTTCATTCTTAAGCATAATTAGGAGAAATCCACAAAACATGCTATTTTAATGAGTAAGTGTAGGAAAAGTTGATAAAATCCACCAAATTTAATACAAGATAATCCATAAAATTGTGGTTTATCAACCTCCCCACACTTAAACATTAGCATGTCCTCATGCTAAGCATAAAGAATGACAAGAAATGGGGGGTATGAACATTTATTTAATGCAATCTATCTACATGAAAGCAACTAAATGCTACTACCTACTTGGTTAAAAGTAAATCAATCTCCCAAGAACATATATAAGCAAGTAGGGCTAAGATAGTATGAGAACTCATGAATTCCACTAATTCAAATCTCAAAATGAAGTACAAATAGACTTGCAAGAAGAAAGCTCATGAAAGCCGGGAACAAGGAATTGAGCATCGAACCCTCACCGGATGTATATCCACTCTAGTGACTCAAGTGTTTAGGGTTGATTCACTCAATTCTCCTCTAATCATGCTTTCTACGATTTGTTTTTCATCTAACAATCAACAATTATTCAATGCATGCATACATATATCATGAGGTCTTTTCATAGGTTGTAATGGGGCTAGGGTCAAGGTAAGGTTATATATAGCTAAGTGAGCTCGAAATTTGAATCTTTGATTAACATAAGCTCTCACCTAACCTACAACCTATACAATTCAAATACAAGCCTAACTACCTATTTTTCACTTTTTCACATACTCATGCATTCTTTCTTTTTATCACAACACATATGCATTGATTGTTATTAATCTTTACTTTGAGGCATTTTGTCCCCTTTTATTGCTTTTTTTTATTTTTTTTCTTTTTCTATATATATATATATATGTGTGTGTGTCTGTATATATTTTTTTCCTTTACCATTTTTTTCAAACTAAAATATATACAAGAGCATCAATGCACATGGTTTAAATATTTAATGTATGAGTATGTACCCAACTCCCAAGATCTTCAATAAAGATACAACACACACCTTTTTCTCAACCAATGTCCCAAGTTTCCCCACACTTAAATGATACAAACACTCACTAGCCTAAGCTAATCAAAGATCCAAATAAGGGACATTTATTGTTTTTCGCTTTAAGGCTTGTAATGTGCTAAATTAAAGAACAAAGTAGGTTAATCATAGGCTCAAAATTGGCTAACAATAGAAGATAAAAGGTAAGGTTTTTTGGGTAAGTGAGCTAATTGAAACAATGGCCTCAATCATATAAATGCATGTATACACAAAATAATAGACATATAGAATCAAACAAATCAAAGATTACAATCATAGAAAGAGAATGATGCACACAAGAAGGAAAAATAGTGGTTATAAGATGTAACTACACAATTAGGTTCAAAACTCACATGCTTATGTGTTCTTAGCTCAAAGACCTTTTCCAAAATGCATTCTTCAAGCAAGTTCAACAAAAATTTTATTCAAATTAGTGAAATACTCTAAAATAATTTTTTGAAAAAGAAATCATCACTCAAACCAAGTAGTCCTAGCAAGAAAGAAATGGTAGAATATGTAAAAATTCTAACTATTATGCAACCTAGCATGCAAATGCAACAACTAATTAATAAAAAAATTAAAAATTGGTGTTGGAAAGGGAAGTTGTTACCCACGGAGGGCGGTCCTCGACCTTCCCACACTTAAAGATTGCACCGTCCTCGGTGCATCCAAAGATGAGCAAGGTGGATGGGTGGCTACAACTGGTGAGTTTCTTCAAAAGATTGTGCGGATGACTTGTTTGTCATCCCATGTAGAAACTTTTCCTTTTCCCCTCTTGGTGGCCAGCTTAAAAGGAGAGAAAAAGAGAGAAAATTAAGCCCACAACAAAGATATCAAAGCAAATAGAACATAGGCGGGGGCTAATGCCAAGTAAGAGTATGGTTCTCAACTACATGGTAGCTACAACATGTAACTGAGAAAACAATATAAGCTAAGGCATATCACAACACTTGATGCAAGAGTAAAATCAAAGCATAAGTAAATGACATAAAGAGCATGTTGACCATCAAGTTCAAACGAGAAAGAGTAGGTCATGAAAGACAATATGAGTTCATATCAATGCACAGAGAATGCAAGAGTCATCAAAGATTAAGCATTGATCTGAAAATTTCATTACCAACAATACCAAACAAGTTAAGAAGCACCAATATAACCAAGAAATTCTCAACAATTGAGTAGGAGAATTCAACACCATTATTAAAATAATAAACTTAGAAAGGAAAAGAAGAACAAGCTATAAGAACAAAATTAAAATGCATTGAATAAAAGTTTGCAAATGCAATAAACAAAAGAAAATAAAATATGAGAAAAATAAAAAGTGAAATTTTTTTCTTTTTTTTAACTTATTTATTTATTATTATTATTATATTTTTTATTTATTATTATTATTATATTTTTTTTTGAAGAGAGGGAAAAGAAGAAAGTAAGAAAGGAAGAAGAGAGAAAAAAAATGTAGAAAGAAAGAAGAAGGAGAGAAGAAAGAAGAAGAAAGGAGAAAGGAGAATAGGGGAAAAAAAACAGGGCGCGAGGCGACACGTAAGCGTCGCCCACACGTGCGCGTGGGAGGCAGCAGGGGCAAGCGACACGTAAGCGTCGTCCATGCGTACACGTGGAATGCAGAAAGTACAGGTGACGCGTACGCGTGGTAGCCAAATTGTGCTGTTCGCACAATACTAGCACCACTCCAGCGCAACTCTCTAGTTTTTGCACTAGAGTCCAAATATGGCACACGACGCGTGCGCGTCGGCCACGCTTACGTGTGACGCGCCATTTTTTTTTTGAAGTTTAAAACAGAAACATGGCATTCTCCTAACCTATAAATATTCTAAATCAACCAAAATTCAAATTTAACAACAAATATTTTGGTTTTATTTTGAAAAGTTTTCAAATACAAAATAAATAAAACTTACACTTCAAGCAAAATACAATTTAACAACAACTATTCTACAACTTAAGGCATAAATCTAATCAAACAAACTAGCAACCAAAACACTAAAACAAGAGTATGCAAAGAAGAAAACTAGCTAACAATGGCAACTCAATTCATTCATTGATTATATATACAAGAGAATGGAAAGAGTTTACCATGGTGCGGTGTCTCCCACCTAGCACTTTTAGTTTAAGTCCTTAAGTTGGACTATTGGGTGGCTCCTTGTCAAGGTGGCTTGTGCTTGAATTCTTCTTGGAACTTGATGTGCGATATTTTGTCGGTATAGAATTTTCCAATAGAATTCCATCGTGAGTATAGTTCTAAACCAACAAGCTATAACGCATCAAACTTAGAAAATGTGTCACCACAATTCAAAATCAATAACCGGGAGTAGAATCCCGGGTCGTTCTCCCTAAGAGTTGCCCTAAGATGCACATCATTGGTTAGGAGTTCTCTTGGTAGTTTGAAGTTGAGTACAAGAAAAGTAAATGAACATGAATCAAAGCAATGAGCAATTAACAATTGATCTAAGGAAAACAAGAACTTAAGCTAGCAAGTGAATGACAATCAATCAATATAAAATCCTTGGCTAGGGTTGAGAATTGGAATTCCTATCCTCATTGCCTCCAACAATTGTGATAAGAATTGGTTATTTCTCCACTTAGTTAACCTCTAAATATGAAGGAAAGTCAAGTGGAGATAATCAATTTGAGTCCACAAGTCCTAGTCAAATCCTAAGGAAAGACTAGAGTTAGTGTCATTCAAATCAATTAGCAATTTCCAATTATCAATCAACAAAAGGCTTTGACAATTCAAGTCCCCAAGCCAAGAGTGAAAATCTACTCTATAGCTATAGTTGACATTTTCTCAAACACTTGGTGAACAAGAATAAAAGGCATTATGAAAATGAGAAGAGAATCTGAATTAAAGTTATCTAATACAAGCATCCAACACAATAAAGCAATTAACAAAAATGAACATGAAATTCCTCAATGCATTAATAGAAATCAATGTAAACAAGATCCAAATCCTAGATCCAAAATAACTAGAGTAAGAAAAACACTCAATGAGAATAAGATCTACAAAGTAGAACAATGTAGAATTGGAATTAAATTCAGATCTAACCAAAGGATCCAAGAGAAATTGAAATTGAGAAAGCCAAAACCTAGAGAGAAGTTAGAGTTTCTCTCTCTACAACCACCAATTCCTAAAAACTAGCTAGAAAATTCTCTAATGTCTATCCCCCTTCCTCCTTGGTCCCTTGGGTCTTTTCCCTCCAGAATTTAGCTCAAATTTGGCCTGGAGCTCTTCAGAAATCGCCAGCCACGATTTCACTAATGAAGTCACGTGCCGAGCGTCACGCGTACGCGTGGGTCACGCGTACGTGTCGTCTGGGTTTCTGCGATCCACGCGTACACGTCGATGAGATTTCTTCCCAGCCACGCGGATGCGTCAACTATTGCATGCCAATCCCAGATCCAAGCTCCCACGTGTGCGCGTCGGCGACGGGTGCACGTCGATGCTAAAGCTCCAAAGCTCCATTTTTCATGCTCCTTCCACTTATGCATGCTTCCTTCCTCTCTTCTAAACCATTCTTGCCCTTATAGACTCTGAAATCACTTCACAAATAGATCACGACATCAAATGGTAATAGAGGGAGATAAAAATATAGCATATTTTAGGCTTAAAAAACATGCTTTCAATCATCAAGGAAAATTAGGAAGGAGACACAAAACTATGCATTTTATATGGATAAGTGTGATAGAATATTGATGAAACCCCCCAAATTCTATAAAAAATAAACCCTAAAATTGGGGTTTATCAGAACTCCCACCAATGCTTGGTTCTCCATTGTGCTCCAAGATTTCCAATGAGTTGCACCAAGTCTTGATGGAGTCCTTCACAAGCTTGGAGCTCCCAAAGTTGATTCTCATATTGTAGTCCAGGGTCCCAAACCTTGTTTTCACACCCATCTTCTAATTGATCATCGTGATTCCATTTGGGTGGTTTAGCCTTGGAATTCTCAAAGAAGCCTCCAAACAACTTCCTAGACCCATGCAATTTAGCTCCACACACATGCAACCATCATGAACGTTGATTTACAATGCCAACCATTAATTATCTCCCTTTTTCTCTTAAAGCCACAAAGAGCTCTAAGTTGATCATCCGTCTCAAGTAAACCATATTCAAGTGGGATAATAAAGCTTAGAGATGAGAGATTTATCCACTTGAATGAAGGGATGGATGGTGATGGCTTGGGGAGAGGTGTCTCCAATGGTCTTGCAAGCTCTACTCCCTTGTGTTCTTGCTTGTCAACTTCCACCTCCTTGCAAGCTTCTTCAATTTCAACCTTTTCCTCTTGGTAACTTCCTTCTAGTTCAATCTCTTCTTCATTGCTTACCAAGGACATGGGAGGTTATGTATCTTCTTCTTTGATCTCAATTTCATGTCCGATGGGAGAGGATTCAATTGTAGATAAGAATTCATCAATGATTGAATCCATCTCTTGACCAACCTCTTCGAAGTCTCCAACTATGATACGCCTTGGAGGTTGTACACCCTCCTCAACATCAATATCAAGCTTCTTGGAAGAGGGCTCCATGATTCTATATTCCCATGGACTTTCAACATCTCCTAAATCTTCAACCACTTCTTCTTCTTCTTTAACAATCATGGCTTCCTCTAATTGTTCTAACACAAAGTAGCATTCCTTATTTTCCACCGGAGTTTCCAATCTCTCCTTCATGCTATGCTCTTCAATTGATTCCCCACATGTGACCATGGGAGTGCTTTGAGTATTAAAACATTGGGAGGCTAATCGATTTACTACCTCGGCCAAAGCGGCCGTAAATTCTAGTACCTCCCTTTTCATCTCTTTTTGCCCTTGAAGAAGAAGACCAAGGGTGTCATCCATTGGAGATTGGGATAGATAGGAGGGTTCATTATTTGGAAGAAAGGGTTCATGATAGGAAGGTGGTTCTTTTTGGTGGAAATATGGAGGTGGTGTATATTGAGGTGGTTCTTGGGAGTAAACGGGTTGGAATTGTTGTGGTTATAAGGATTTTCTTACATAATGGTCACAAGGATGAGGTAGGGGGTGGTTGGTTGTATGATGGATGAGGATCATAGGAATGTATTCGGTAAAAAGGGGCTTGTGAGTATGGTTGATGACTATGTTGATGAGGATGAGGTTCATAGGCATATGGTGATGGTTGTTGATAGACACAAGGAGGTTCACCATAGCCATTTGATTGGTATGCATCATAGAATGGCTCTTGTTCATAGTGCATTGGTGGAGGTTGTTGCCAAGAGGATTGATCATATGCATATGGCTCCTCCCACCTTTGATTGTTCTATCCTTGATGCATATCTTCATTGTAATCTCCACTCCCTACAACATAATTGTAACCAAACTCATAGCCAAAAGGATGAGAATTCATGGTAGTAAGGGAAAATAAAAACAAAAAATAGTAACAAATAAATAGAACAAACTCCTACAACCACCAAAAACTAACAAAGAAGTAAAAGACAAACATATTCACAATATTCACATATATACAATAACTAATAACAAGGCACACATTTGTAATTCCCCGGCAACGGCGCCAAAAATTTGATGTGAGATATTTGTCGATATAGAATTTCACAATAAATTCTCGTTTCAAGTATAGTTCTAAACCAACAACGAATCCTTACATCAAATTTAATATGGTTGTCACAAGTTCAACCCCAATGAAAATAACCGAGAGTATTAATCTCGGGTCGTTCTCCCTAGATATTACAATGAAGTGTTTTGTTATTGGCTACGAAGGAATGTTTTGGGGTTTTTGTAATAACAAACGAGAAATGTAAATAGCAAAAGAAATAAACTAATAACTTAGAAAGCTCTTAGCAAGGAATGAGAACTAGAAGTCCTATCCTCATTATCATCATAAATTGTGACAAGAATTATCCATTGCTCCCACTTAGTTAACCTCTAACTATGAAGGAAAGTCAAGTGGATGGAATTGGCTCTTGTCCACAAGTCCTAGTCAAATCATAGTGAAAGACTAGCTTTAGTGGCATTCAAGTCAACTAGCAACTTCCAATTGTCAATCAACAAAAGAATTTGAGAACTCAAGAGTCTCCAATTACTCAACTCAAGGCAAGAGGAGAGAAATCTAGCTCATAACTAAAAGAAACATTTCATCAAACACCTAATGGGCATAAACATAAAGCATGGTAAATTGCAAGAAATAATAAAAGCTATAACTATCAAAAACAAGAAACCAACAATAGCAAGTAAAGTAAGCACCAAAAGAGTTCATAAACTAAATTGACAAAATAAGAAAATTAACAAGAGAAGTAGAATGAACTAAAGTGCTAGAACAATAAAAATGTAAAGGAAAATAAAATTGAAGGAAGATTGAAATCTAGATCTAAGAAGAAATGGGGATGAGAACCCTAAAATCTAGAGAAAGGAGAAAGCCTCTCTCTCTAGAATTCTAACCTAAAACATGATAAAAACTCAAACTAACTCTACTTGGTTCATCCCCCTTCAATCCTTGGGTTCAATAGCATCAAAAATGGGTTTGGTTCAATAGGAGAAATCCATAAAACCATGCTATTTTAATGAATAAGTGTAGGAAAAGTTGATAAAATCCACCAAATTCAATACAAGATAAAGCATAAAATTGTGATTTATCAATCATAAACCCCATCACCACTGTTTTATTTGTTGCTTGAGGACAAGCAATCATTCTAAGTTTGGTGTGGGAAGGGGAAGAATAGGAGGAAAGTGCCAACAAAAATGAAGATGAACTATAAGGTGGTAAAGTTCATTTTCCTCTTATTTGTTTCCAGTACATTCAATTGCATGATTGTCTATTATTTTCTCTGTATGTATGTGTGTTGTGAATAGGCATAGCTTGATTTTTGAATTGTAACATGTTGCTATGATATCATGATTTCCATCTTGAATTTTGTGAGTTCAAAGCAATTTAGTTTCATGATCATAAACAAACAAGGTCAAGCTAGCAAAAGCTTATAAGTATTGGAAGGCTAGCATGATTACTGTTGCTCAATTGCATTTGAATTCGTTTAATTGAAGTTTTCATCTAGGATATTTTATGAAATTTTTGGAATCATGAAATCCTTGAAAAAGCAAATGCAATTAAGGCAAGAAAAGAAAAAGGGAAAGAATGAGAAAGCTGAAGGCTCTGAGTACCAATGGCAATTCAATTGTCAAGTACTTGTGGTGTTTATGTATCAAGCAAAAAGCTTGAAAACAAAACACTTAGAGTCAAGGCTAGGCTCAAGTGCAAAACACTCCCTCAAAGCTCAAGGCTATGAGCATCATTGATTAGCGAAGTAAAGAAAAGAAACAAATGAGCTAAAAGAGTCCTCTAATTAAATGCTTGTGGTGCTTATGTATCAAGTGGTAATACTTGAAAACAAAGCATTTAGAGTCGTAGTTTTCAACTCATGGTGCAAAGCACCCAAGAAGCTAAGCTAAGAAAAGAATGAAAAGCTTGTTTCAACAAGGAAGGAACATAAAGAAAAAGATTTCATAAATTGAGCTAGATAGAAGCATCAATCATTTGAATTTCTTTTGTGATTGTAGCATGCATAAGAAACTAGCCAACCATGAACATCAACTTGCTATTCTTCTCACCTTGGATTTTCAAACTTTATTGCATGATTTTTTGTTTGCTTGAGGACAAGCAAAGTTTAAGTTTGGTGTTGTGATGACTGTGCATCATATTATGTTTTTCTATGCTTTTTCATATCAAAATTTAATTAATCAAGCTTAATTATTGAGTGTTTTTGTGCTTAAATCATAGATTACTTTCATCCCTTTGAGTTTTATCTATTTTGTAGAAAATGGTGGAAAAAGAAATAAAAAGCACATAAGAAGCATGAAAGAAGAAAAGAGCTTAAAGGCTGAAGCAGAGAAGAAACAGAGGAGAGCGCCTTTGGCGCTACGCTTACCAAAAGCGCTTCATAATCAGGGAAGCACCTTTGGCGCTACACTTTTCTCAAAAGCGTTGCACAACACAAGAGAGGGCCTTTGGGGCTACGTTATTCCAAGAGCGCCTGCGACATGGAAACTGGAAAATTCGCCAGTGACGCGTACGCGTGGGTGATGTGTACGCGTGAATGTGATAATTTTGAAAAACCACACATACGCGTGGGTGACGCATACGTGTAGAAGAGGGCCCTCGACGCTAACACTACGTCTTTGACGCTGATGAACTGAAGATTGATGGTTTAGAATTCACAATAAATTCTCGTTGCAAGTATAGTTTCTAAACCAAGCAATAATCCTTTCATACAAAAACTCGTTTGTCACTTAAGCAAACCCAATAAAATTGATAACCGAAGTATTGAAACCTCGGGTCGTCTTCTCAAGGAATTGCAGGGAGGTATGATTTATTATTGGTTATGTAAAAAGATATATTTTTGGGTTTTTGAAAGGTTGAACAAGGAAAATAAATTGCAAGGAATTAAATTAATAATTGTAAAAACGCTTGGCAAATAATTATGAAAACTGGACGTCCTATCCTTGTTATCCTTATCAATTATGATGAGAATTAGATTTTGCTCCCACCTGATGAACCTCGAAGTATGAAGGTAAGTTAAGTGGATAAATCAATTTGATTCTTAAAGTCCTAGTCAACTCCTAAGGAAAGACTAGAGTTATAGGAATTCGAATCAATCAGCAGAGATAACAATTATCAATCATAATGAGTTTGATAACTCAAGAGTCTCCAATTAATCAATTAAAGCCAAGAATACACAAAGCTAAATAAAAATCATAAACCTGAAATACCTCAAATTGTATTAAATAGAAAATCAATCTAAACATAAAGAGTTCATAAACCACATTGAGAAAATAAATAAAAGGAACATTGAACCTGTAATTGAAGAAAATGAAATCCTAATCCTAAGAAAAATCCTAATCTAAATCCTAAGAGAGAGGAGAGAGCCCCTCTCCGTAGAAACTACATCTAAACCTAAAATTATGAATTATGAAAAACTTATTGAGTCTCTGCATGTTCTCTGACTTTAATCTGTGTTTCTGGGCCAAAAACTGGGTCAAAACACGGCCCAAAATCACCCCAGCGTTTTCTGAGTTTTCTGCAGATCGCACATGTTACGCGTACGCGTCGGTCACGTGCACGCGTCGCTGGTTGTTTTTGGCGTGTCACGCGTTCGCGTCAAGCACGCGCTCGTGTCGCTTTGCAGAATTCCAATCTATGCGTACGTGTCAGGCACGCGCACGCGTCACTGCAATTTCTCCATTTCGCGCGGTCACGTGAGCTATGCGTCCGCGTCACTTCTCGCTGGTCATCTCCTTAGTTTCTTGCGTTCCTTCCATTTTTGCGAGCTTCCTCTCCATTCTCTAAGCCATTCCTGCCCTATGAAGCCTGAAACACTTAACACACGGATCACGGCATCGAATGGTATAAGGGAGAACTAAAATATACAATTAAAAGACTTCTAGAAAGCATGTTTTCAATCATAGCATAAAACTAGGAAGGAATTGTAAATTCATGCAAATCATATGAATAAGTGAGTGAAGAGTTGATAAAAACCACTCAAATCAGTACAAGATAAACCATAAAATAATGGTTCATCAAACTCCCCACACTTAAACATTAGCATGTCCTCATGCTTAGCTTAAGGAGATAAAATAAATGAGTAGGGAAAAATATGACTCAGGCAATGCAACCTATGTATATGAATGCAACTATATACTAAAATTATTCTATCTACTTGGTTAAAAGCAAACAAGCTCTCTAAGACAAATACAAACCAAATTCCACTAATTCAAATCATACAATAAAAACAAGTAAACTTGTAAGAAGACAGCTCATGAAAGTAGGGAACATAGAATCAAGCACTAAACCCTCACTGGCAGTGTATATCACTCTAACTCTCAAGTGTCTATGGTCAATCACTCTACTCTTCCCTAGTCATGCTTTCTAAACCTTGTTCTTCATCTAACCAATCAACAAATATTTAGCACATCAATGCAAACATCATAAGGTCTTTTTAGGGTTGTAATGGGGCTGAGGTAAAGGTAAGGATGCATGTATGGCCAAGTGAGCTAAAATATGAATCCTTGACTAACCTAAGCTCTTACCTAACACACACACACACTCTATGTAATGCTAAAATCACACCTAGCTACCCATAATTCCCACTTTTGCATCACATACTCATGTACCAAATCTTTTATTTTACTTTTATCATATGTGCATTGATCTTTTATTAAAGCTTAACATTGGGGTGATTTTGTCCCCTTATTTATTTACTTATTTATTGAATTTTTTTTTGAAAAATAAACATAACTTATCAATGCACATGGATTTTCCATTATTTTTTTATTTTGGTTTTTTTTTCATGAGTAGGTTTCCAAATTCCCAATATTAAAATAAATTAGAAACATAACACATTCCCTTATTCACCCATGTTCCCACAGTTTCCCCACACTTAATTGATATACAATCTCTAACTTAAGCTAACCAAAGATTCATTTGGGGTGATTAATTATTTTTCTGCTTAAGGTTAGTGATGTGGTTATAGAATAGAAGGGGATTAAAAAGCTCAAAGTGGCTAACAAGGGTGACATAAAAGGGTAGGCTTATTTGGGATAACTGAGCAAAAACAAGTAATGGCCTCAATCATATGCAAGCATGTAAATACACTAAATAAGGGACATATAGAATGGAACAAAGCAAAGATTGCAATCATAGAGAAGAAAACACACAAGAAAAAATATTATGGTTAAATAATGTAATCATGTAATTAAGCTCAAATCTCACAGGTTGTGTGTTCTAGCTTTAAAAACCATGTTCCAATTTACAATCTTCAAACAAGTTTTAACACAAAAAATTTAATTTAAATTAGTGAAAAATAAGGTCTTGAAAAGAAACTTATTACTTTAACCAAGCGGTGGTAAAATATGCACAAAATCAAGAAAATATGCAATCAAACATGTAAATGCAACGATGAACTAATAAAGAAAATAAGACATTGGTGTTGAGAAGAAAATAACTGACCTATGGAGATCGGTATCGACCTCCCCACACTTAAAGATTTTACCGTCCTCGGTGCATGCTAAGATGTGCAAGTGGAAGGGTTGCTTCAACTATTGCTTTTCTTCCAGAGAATGTGCAGATGGACTTGTTTGTCTCCCTATTTAGAAGCTTTCCCTTTTCCTTCTTTGGTGGCCATCCTGAAAGAAGAGGAAAAGAAGAAAAGTAACCCAGAAATAAAGATAAGAAAATAAATACAATATGGGTGGATTAAGCCAAATAATGGGGGTCTCAATTACATGGTATCTACAACATGTAAGTGAGTAAATAGTGGAAGCAAATGGCATATCAATAGTGCAAAAGTTGCAACAATGGGAAAGAGAGTGTGGTTAATGCAAGATAATATAAGTGCATATCAATGCAAAAGAAATATCAGTATTATAAAAATTAGCATTGACTTATGAATAGTAATACCTGATCAGAATAAAACAAGTCATGAAGCATCGGAATAGTGCAAGACAAGATGCAATAGTTGAATAAGAAAATTTAACACCAATGGAAAAATAACAAGCTTAGAAAAGAAAATAAAAATATGCACAAAATTAAAATGCAATGAATGAAGATATGTAAATACAATAAAGAAAATAGAATGAAAGAGAGTATGTAAAGGAATGAAGGATAAGAGAGTAAGGAAAGGAGAGAGAAAGAAGTAGAGGAGATAGAAGAAAAGGGAAGAAAATCGAAAACAGGACGCGACATGCGCGCGTAGGGCACGCGTGCGTGTAAAAACTGAATTCGCCATGTGATGCGTAAGCGTCGCCAACGCGTACGCGTGGGTGGTCTTTGAAGCAAAAGGACACGCGCGCGTCAGGGACGCGTACGCGGGGGTCACTTTGTGCTCCCAGCGCAATTTCAGCTCAAGGGCAGCTCAACTCTCTGACTAAACACCATTGACGTCAATTTTCCATGGTCACGTGTGTGCGTGGATGACGCGCACGCGTGGAGAGCTGATTTCGCAAACGACGTGGACGCGTCAGGGACGTGTTCGCGTGGATGTGTTGGTGCCAAGGGCATGCTTCCAGGCACGCTTTCGCATGACTTTCTGCTTCTCTTCTTCTTAGTTTCTAATGCACTATGACGCGGACGCGTCAGCGATGCTTACGTGTCGCGTGCGTGGTTTTTTTTTTTTGATGCAGAATGCAGATGAATATGCAAATATTATGAATGAACACAAAAAAAAAATAAAATAAATTAAAATTAAGAATAAAAAGGAACGATTATACCATGGTGGGTTGTCTCCCACCTAGCACTTTTAGTTAAAGTTCTTAAGTTGGACATTTGGTGAGCTCCTTGTCATGGAGGCTTGTGCTTGAATTCATTCTGAAACTGCCACCAATGCTTGGACTTCCAATAATCTTCATTATTCTCAAGTGAATTTGCCAAGCCTTGAGGGAGTTATTCACAAGTCTTGAGCTCCCAAAGTGGATCCTCGTGTATGCCTGGATCCCAAATCCTGTTTCTGCATTCGTCTTCAAGTGGAACATGATGATTCCATCCGGGTGGTAAGCAATCTGAATTCTCTACGGAGTACCAAACTCTTCTTTTAGATTTAACTAAATTATCACCAGTTGAGCCCTTACATCTAGCTCTTGAAATATCAACTTTGATTAGCCTTGATTTGCAACTCCAACCACTAAACAGTCTCCTCTTACGCTTTATGCCACAAAGCTTCCTGAGTTGTTCCGTCCGTTTCAAGAATACCGTACTCAAGTGGGATAGGAAGACGAACAGAGATAAGTTTTACCCACTCAAGTGAAGGAGTAGACGACAACCTAGGTGGAGAAGTCTCCAACATTCTTGACAAAGCGTACTCAACTCCCGTCCGCCCTTTTCTAAGGATTTCTACTTCCACATTATTCTCAGACTCAATCAGAGAAGAGTCTTCATATTCAAGGAGTTCATTTGCGGATGTAGATTTATTACTAGGAGGACTTGATGCATGATCTTTATCACCAAAGGAACTTACTTCTTAATGTATCCCATCCAAGTCTTCATAAGGAATATGCCATGGAGGTTGTGCACTGGCCTTCTTGACATCAATTTCAATCTTATTAGAGGAGTACTCTACAATTCTAGATTCCCATGGAGGTTCAACATCTCCTAAATCTTCAACCACTTCTTCCTCTGCAACTATTATGGCTTCCTCCATGGGAGTACTTTGAGTACTCAGATATTGGGAAGCTAATTTATTTACAAACTTGTTAAAGGTAGTCGCGAATTCTAGTACTTCCCGTTTCATTACTCTTTGCCCTTGAAGAAGAACACCAATAGTGTCATGCATTGAAGGTTGAGGTGGATATGAGAGCTCATTACTTGGGAGGAAAGATTCATGATAAGGGAGTGGTTCATCACTTTCCATCTTTTCCACTTGTTGCACAGCACACTTCAATTCCTTGTTCTCAAGTTGAGATTCTTTAGCCATGAAAGCTTCGGGTGCTATTCGGTTTACCACTCGGTCCAATTGACGCAGGGTTGCTTGAAATTGATCCATTGTTTCCTTGAGACGATCCCTTGACTCTTGTTCTGCTCGGATATCATAAGTTGGATCATAAGGCTCTTGGATTGATGGATATGGATGTGGTGTATATGGACGTGGTTGATATGGTGGATAAGGGTTAGAATCATGTGATGGTGTTTGGTAGTAGGGGGCTTGAGAGTATGGTGGTCCAGAGTTGTGTTGAGGAGGTGGTTCATAAGCATATGGCAGGACTTGTTGGTAAGGGGGTCCACCATATTCATCATTTTGGTACGCTCCCTGGAATGGCTCTTGACCATAGTAATTTGGTGGGTGTTGGTTGTCACGAAAGGGTCCACCATAACTATTGTCTCGACATGCATTGTGGAATAGTCGTCGTCCATGGTACTTGGAAAGGTGTTGTTGCCTAAAGGGTTGATCAGATCCTCGTGGCTCCATCCATCTCTGATTGTTTTGACCTTGATGCATGTTCCTGTTATAATTTCCATTCCTTGCAACAACATTGGAACCAAACTCAAAGCGACGGGGGTAAGAACTCATAATAGCTAATAAAAATTAAAAACAAAAATAAAAACAAATAAATAAGCAAAATAAAATATTTACAATAACCAATAATAAGGCACACCTTTGCAATTTCCCGGCAACGGTGCCATTTTGATGAACTGAAGATTGATGGTTTAGAATTCACAATAAATTCTCGTTGCAAGTATAGTTTCTAAACCAAGCAATAATCCTTTCATACAAAAACTTGTTTTTCACTTAAGCAAACCCAATAAAATTGATAACCGAAGTATTGAAACCTCGGGTCGTCTTCTCAAGGAATTGCAGGAAGGTATGATTTATTATTGGTTAGGTAAAAAGATGTATTTTTGGGTTTTTGAAAGGTTGAACAAGTAAAATAAATTGCAAGGAATTAAATTAATAATTGTAAAAACTCTTGGCAAATAATTATGAAAACTAGACGTCCTATCCTAGTTATCCTTATCAATTATGATGAGAATTGGATTTTGCTCCCACCTGATTAACCTCGAACTATGAAGGTAAGTTAAGTAGATAAATCAATTTGATTCCTAAAGTCCTAGTCAACTCCTAAGGAAAGACTAGAGTTATAGGAATTCGAATCAATCAGCAGAGATAACAATTATCAATCACAATGAAAATCATAAAAATCATAAACCTAAAATACCTCAAATTGTATTAAATAGAAAATCAATCTAAACATAAAGAGTTCATAAACCACATTGAGAAAATAAATAAAAGGAATATTGAACCTATAATTGAAGAAGATGAAATCCTAATCATAAGAAAAATCGTAATCTAAATCCTAAGAGAGAGGAGAGAGCCCCACTCCCTAGAAACTACATCTAAACCTAAAATTATGAATTATGAAAAACTTATTGAGTCTCTGAATGTTCCCTGACTTTAATCCGTGTTTCTGGGCCGAAAACTGGGTCAAAACGCTGCCCGAATTCGCACCCAGCATTTTCTGAGATTTCTGCAGATCGCGCATGTCACGCGTACGCGTCGGTCACACACACGCGTCACTGGTCGTTTTTGGCGTGTCACGCGTTCGCGTCAAGCACGAGCTCGTGTTGCTTTGCAGAATTCCAATCCACGCGTACGCGTCAGGCACTCGCACGCGTCACTGCAATTTCTCCATTTTGCGCGGTCGCATGAGCCATGCGTCCGCGTCGCTTCTCGCTGGTCATCTCCTTACTTTCTTGTGTTCCTTCCATTTTTGCGAGCTTCCTCTCCATTCTCTAAGCCATTCTTGCCCTATGAAGCCTGAAACACTTAACACACGGATCACGGCATCGAATGGTATAAAGGAGAACTAAAATATACAATTAAAAGACTTCTAGCAAGCATGTTTTCAATCATAGCATAAAACTAGGAAGGAATTGTAAATTCATGCAAATCATATGAATATGTGAGTGAAGAGTTGATAAAAACCACTCAAATCAGCACAAGATAAACCATAAAATATTGGTTCATCAGACGCCAACACTGAAGATGACGCACACGCGTGGGGGACGAGTACGCGTGACAAGTGCCAAAAAAGCCTGATGACGTGCACACATGGGTGACGTGTACACGTGGGTGCTCGAGCCTTACGCTTTCCAAAAAAATGCTACACTGGCCTAGGAGCATCATTCTAGTTCAGTTAATCTCATTCCAAGTCCACTCTAAATTCAAGCAAGGAAGCCCACAATTGTCAACAAATCAAGGCCACAAGAATCATCTAGAATAGTTAATTTTTTTTAATTGTAATTTGCTTTCAGTTTCATTTTAAGTTGTAATTTAGGAAAGCCTATATAAAGGCCTTAGTTTCATAGAATTAGGATATTCTAGATTGAGGGGGGGTCTCTGCTAGAGAGGGGTCTTCGGACTCCCTCTTCTCACCCGCACTTCTCTCCTCTTCCGCTTTCTTACTTGTAAATATTTTTAGTTATGAATTACTAACTCTTTCCATTGGGAAAGAGAGCTCTATTGCTATTTGATGGATTAATTTATTTTTATTCTTCTTCTTCTCTTCATATCTCTTTGATTTACTTGAAGGAATTTCGTTCTTCATGCTTAGTGTTCAATTATCTTGGAAAAGAGATTGAATGCAAATTGGGTTTCAAGGGAATCTTGGAAGAGGAAACATGAAACCATGCTTGAAAATCCTTCTCACACTTGAGTAGATTTGGGTATGGAAGGGATATTGTGAAATTTAATCTATCCATTATTTGGGTCTAGAAAAGTGTGTGGTATAATTAGGAACCAAGCTTCATCTCCTTTCATGAGCAACTAGACCAAGGAATTGGCTATTGATCAAGATTGGGGAGATTGAGTTACCAAGGAATTGGGACTCAATCACTCATGATTGCCAAGAGGTCAATGAGTTGCATGATTGAAGATGAGATGAAATCAATTAATTCGGAGAATGCAATATCTCTTGATCCCAATACTTATTTTATCTTTAGTTCTTATATTTACTTTATGGTCATTTATTTTCCAACACTTTACTTTCTTGTACTTTCTATTCCTTGCATTTTACTTTCCAACACTTTATTTTCCTGCACTTTACTTTTACGTCATTTACTTTCCTTGCACTTTAATGCTTTCTTTTAATTTCTAGTCATTTACATTTCTTGTTTGATTATCACTCCAATATGAACCGTCTAACTAGAATAATCAACTAACTATTGATTGCTTAATCCTTTAATCCTCGTGGGATCGACCTCACTCTTAGTGAGTTATTACTTGACGACAATTCGGTATACTTGCCGAAGGAAATTTTTGTAGAGATACATTAAATTCTCATGATCATGGATGCAGTTGCGTCTGCAGGATTTTAAATCCATAAGTGAATAAAATCAGTAATGTTTTCAATCACCTCACGAATGAAATTATGTGGGCAAAAGATAACTGATAATGATATGTTAGAGAAAATTTTCTCGACCTTCCATGCCTCGAATGTGCTTTTGTAGTAGCAGTATTGAGAAAAAGGATTTAAAAAATACTATGAGTTAATTTTTTGCCTTCTTGTTGCTGAACGCAACAATGAGTTGCTTTTAAAAAATTATGAAGTGCGCCCAACTGGCACCGCCCCCATTTTCTGAAGCAAATGCGGTAAATCCTAACCACGGAAGAGGTAAATGGCAAAGTTTTGGCAACAAAAAAAATTATGGAAGGAAGAAAAATTATGTTCACAAGAAAGGATCTCACCAGAAGTGGGATAAAGAAAGAAACAATGGGCAAAATTAATCAACAGAGGCTAAATATTTCCATTTTGGTGGACAGGCCCATTGGTCGCGTACCTGTTGTACCCCAAGGTACTTAGTTGATCTTTATCAAGCATTTTTGAAAAAGGATGACAAAGGAAAGGAGACAAATTTTGTTTCAAATTATGTTGTTGAAAATTACAGCACCCATTATGATGTATCTGATTTCTTTGAGGATCTTGAAGGAAATATTGGCCATTTGATCAATGATGGAAAAGTCTAATATGTGGGTTTGCTAAAGTACTCATGTAAATAGATAATGTAAAAAAATTTTCTTGTTAAGTTTTATTTCCAATGTATTTAAATTTCAAGTATGATGTATATAAATAATGTTTAATAAAATATTAATGTTTATATTTAAGAATTTTGAAATCATTAAACGTGTCAAAGTTTTAAAATAATAATAATAGTAGTAATAATAAAAATCAATTATCCGATTATCCGATTATCGGGACATGCTAGGCTTGCAGCGCGCGCTCCATGGCTTGAAACCAACTATCCGATTCTGTAGGGTTGGTTGATCCTCTGAAACTTGGCGGATGAACCTTGAGGAAAGTGGCCAAGGTCATCGGAGCAGCTCCCATGTTATCACTATTTCCTTCAGCATTATCATTTGCATTTCCTTCGCCATTCCCGTTTCCATTTCCAGCCGGTTGGCCTACCATCTGCATAGCTTACAGAGTCGCAGCAGCATTAGCTTCCATGCTGTTCGCAAGATTCGCCATTGCTGCCATGAACTCGGCATGGTTATCGGCTGATTGCGCATTTCTACTCTCAACTCATGAACGTGAATGACCTCGTCCGCGAGTGGCCATTAGGGTTCCTGTCTACACCAAACAATCGATATCAAGGTGATCAGTCTCAATATCAAAAGCCTAGTGCTTCAATTATCCCAAAAGGCACTCACAAACAAGCATGCTATGCAATATCAAGTAGATAACCTAATAGCATCAAAGAAAAATACACACAAAGTATGCAATGAAGCACAATCAGTCCATCCCTCAGGTTCACGAGGAGGAATCGCTCTGATACCACTAAATGTGACACGCTAATTACCCTAAGCCTTACCTCGCATCGTAAAGCAAAGGTTAATCAAAGGTTATGACAGTTCTAATCTCATACATATAATATATAGAAAGAATTAATATATTCTAGAAGCTCGATGAAGGATATAGCTCAAACAGGATTTGAAAAGTGCAAAACGTACTCACGAAGCTACAAACTTAACGCACAAGATATAGACATAATAAAATAAAATATCAGAGTATCATAGCATAAAGATCTAGCCACGGCTCGTGGAGTTTAAGCCGCCTAGCTATATACAGACCATACAGAAATCTGAAAGTTTAAAACAACTTATACAAGTTTTTCTCTCAAAAGTAAGCTGACGTGGCGGAAATTGGCGGATTAAGAAATTAATATAAGAGATACGTTGCAAGTACAGTTCTTAACCAACAAAAATCCGCTTATCAATTTAGAAGGGTTGTCTTAAAATTAGAATTAAAATACTGGGAGTATGAATCCCAGGTTGTCTCCCAACGAGTTGCAGAAAGATGTGCTATTTTATTAATCAGATGTTTTCAAAAATGGATTTGAGTTGATAAAAGGAAATTAAATCAGATAATTTATGTAATTTAAATAAAAACCTTGACCGGGAGTAGATTAGTCGGAAAGTCCATCCTTGTTGGAGTTCTCCCAAGATTAATTGATAATTGAAGGTTGTTCTGCTTAGTTATGCTTTACCAGGTAGAGGAAAGTCAAGCAAGTTGGAAGTCTGTTTCTATTCACAAGTTCTAATCCTCTCCCTTGGGAAGGATTATTGTCAGTGACTAGAGGGCGATCCAACAATAAACCCAATTACAATTTTACTCTTGAGCATTCCAACTCAAGGTTCTCCTTTCAACCAACTCCCAATCAAGTTATGGAACTACTCGCTCATTATGAATGTAAACTTCACAAAATAAGAAAGGGAAATAAAGGAAGACATGATAAATAATAATCCAAAAGACCAATTAAAAATAAAAATAGTTCTTGTATTAATAAATTCTAAAAATAATCCAATAGTAATTCTTAACAAATAAAGGATATGAAAGAGTAAGTGACAGGTAAGGAAAACAAACTAGAATGATGAAGTCTTAGTGGAGGTAATAACTCTTCTCAATATCCCAATCCAAAAAGCAATAAAAACAAAATCCTAAGAACTATGAATGTGTAGAGAGAAAACCTAGAGGAGGAGTAAAGTCAGATCTAAAAACTAAAATTATGCGAAATGAATGTCTCCCTGGTCTCTGCATGTTCCCTGGCTCTAATATGCTTTTCTAGGCCGAAAACTGTGTCAAAACATGGCCCAAAATCGCCCCCAGCGAATTCTGCAGATCGCACATGTCACGTGATCGCGTCATCCAGCGTTTTGCCTTGCCACGCGTGCGCGTCGTCCACGCATTCGCGTCACTTGTGCAGTTTCCAATCCATGCGTTCGCGTCAGGCACGCGAGCGCGTCACTACGATTTCTCCGTTTCGCGCGGTCGCGTGAGCCATGCGTCCACGTCACTTCTCGCTGGTCATCTCCTTAATTTCTTGTGTTTCTTCCATTTTTGCAAGCCTCCTCTCCAATTTCCAAGTCATTCATGCCCTATAAAGCCTGAAACACTTAACACTGGGATCACGGCATCGAATGGAATAAAGGAGAATTAAAATCCATAATTAAAAGTCTCTAGGAAGCAAGTTTTCAACCATGGAGTAATTTTGGGAAGGAATTGTAAATACATGCTAATCATATGAATAAGTTGGTAAAGATTTGATAAAACCACACAATTAAAGACAATATAAATCATAAAATAATGGTTTATCAACCTCCGCACACTTAAACATTAGCATGTCCTCATGCTTAGTTGAAGGCGATAAAATAAATGAGTAGGAACATGTAAAACTCATGCAATGCAATGCAACCTGTACATATGAATGCAACTATATGATTCTTGTCCACTTGATTAAAAGTAAATAAGCTCTTCAAGACAATCACAAATTAAATTCCACTAATTCAATTCTTATACAATAAGAACAAATTAAAATGCAAGAAGGTAGCTCATGAAAGCAGGGAACATAGAATTTAAGTATTGAACCCTCACTGATGATGTATGTACACTCTAGTCTCTCTAGTGTATAGGGTGATCACTCTATCCTTCTCTAATCATGCTTTCTAATTTTTGTTCTTCACCTAACCAATCAACAATATTTAATGTACCAATGCAAACATCATGAGGTCTTTTCAAGGTTGTAATGGGGCTAAGGTAAAGGTAAGGGTATATATGGCTAAGTCAGCTTATAAATTGAATCTTTAATTAACCTAAGCTTTCACCTAACACATATATGTATATTCTATATAACTTTAAATTTCATACCTAGCTACCCAAAATTTCCCTTTCACATTCCTACTCATGTATCACCCTTTATTTTAATTTTATCATATATGCATTGATCTTTGAATTTTAACTTGGCATTGGGGTAATTTTGTCCCCTTGTTTATTTATTAAATATTTTTAGATTTTTTTTTAAAACATGAAAATAAACATAGCTTATCAATGCACATGGTTTTTTAATTTTTATAAGTTCTCATGAGTAGGTACCCAAATTCCCATTATATTATCATGACACATTCCCTTATTGTCTTTTGTTCTCACAATCTTCCCATTCTCAATTAACACACAATTCTATCTCAAGCTAACCAAAGATTCAATTGGGATATATAATTGTTTTTCCGCTTAAGTTTAGTAATGTGGTAAAATACAGAACAAATGGGATTTAAAGGCTCAAAGTGGCTAACAAAGGTAACTTAAGGGGTAGGCTTAATTTGGATAAGTGAGCTAAACAAATAATGGTCTCAATCATATGCAAGCATAAAAATATACTAAACATTGGACATATAGGATGAAACAAAACATAGATTACAATCATAGAGAACTAAACACACAAGAATAAAATATTTATGGTTAAATAATGTAACCATGTAACTAAGCTCAAATCTTACGGGTTGTGTGTTCTTAGCTTTTTAAACTATGTTCCAAATACAACTCCAAGCAAATTTAACATAAAAGTTTTGATTAAAATTAGTGAAATTTTTGTTCTAAAAAAAATAGGTCTTAGAAGAAACTTATTATCTTTTCAATCAAGTAGAACATGTATGCAACTAACCTATTACTATGCAATTTATCCTGTTCTACAAAAGAAAAACTAACTAAATATCCTATTTTATTGGTGTTAAGGAAGGGAAATTACCTCCGGAAGTCAGGTACTGACCGACCTCCCCACACTTAAGGTTTTGCACCGTCCTCGGTGCCATCTGTCAGGAATAAAGGTGAGCTGGTAGTAGTATCTCCATAGTCGGGACCGTCATGGCTCCCTGTGCTGGTAAAGAAAGTGGAGTCCGAGGTGTCTGGGTCTTTGTATTTCCCCATAAGTAGCTCCTTGAGGTATGTGAATCGGCGCTTGTTACGGAACTCTCTTAGCTTTGCTTTGTGTTCCTGCCGATCCAACCTTTCAAGTATCTGATGGAGTAGTTGATTTGTTGTAGGTGCTTGTGGTGTTGAAGGAGGAATGTCTTCAGCCGGTTCAGTAGGTTGGCTTGTAGTGGCTGCTGGAGGTCTGATATATTTCCCGTTAGGGACGTATTGATCATCCCGTAGAAGCATGGCTTTGGTGTCCCCAGCTCTGTAGGAGACTCCGGCTGCTGAGACGAGATCTGAAACCAAGGCGGGAAAAGGTAAGTTGCCCACAATTTGTACGTGTCCCATCGCAATCCGGATGTGTCTTGGTAGGTTTAGAGGCTGGTCTATAAGGATGCACCATAGTAAAACAGCCATGTCTACAGTGAGGGAGGACTCGTGAGTGCTCGGAAAGACATAATGGGACATGATCTGTGCCCGTATGCGAGCCTTCAGAGTAAGTGCAGAAGCCGATATTCCCTTAGGACGGAAACGATGGTATCCATAAATCCATCTGCTGCCATGTTGTGCGATAACTCTGAGAACAACGTCCCAGTAGAATTGGTATGTCTGGCGCTTGAGTGAAGCTTCTTGAAATGCGTCCAGTCCTTCTGGAGTATGGGGAAGATCTAGAGCTCGTTGAATGGCCTCTTCTGTAATAGGGACTTGCTTCTGACGGACATAGACAGACTACAGGGTTGGCAGGTGGAAATTAGAGTAGAACTCGACTACCCAGGAAAGATTAACCTGCCGTGGCTGTCTCTGTAGGAATCCCCATTGTCGTCGCTCAATTCGCAGCTCAACAAATTCAGCAATACGGGTCGGGAGGATAAGAAGGTATTCGTTGTTGTAACTCCTTTCAGCGAGGATGGAGAACATCTGCTCACAGTAGCTAGCGGTTGGTAAATCGCATAGTGTCCTTTGCTGGGAAGGCTTTCTCGTTTTCATCAACCTTTATAATCCTCTTAATTCTTTTTGTTGAGGGCTTAACTGCAATTGAAGATGGCTCTACCACTAATGCTCTTTTTGTTCCTCTCCTTGCTGTTGATTTGGGAGTAGCTTTCTCCTTGCCTTTCTTGGTGGCCATCCTAGAAGAAAGAAAAGAGAAAGTATGTGAAAATGTCAAGGATTAGAGCAAGGAAGAGAACGGGAAAGGTGGTAATCAATGCACATTAAAGATGAATGATGTTAACACATGGTCATGATTACATGTGAAAAATCATCAATGGAAATA
Organism: Arachis hypogaea; assembly: GCF_003086295.3. NCBI lineage: Eukaryota > Viridiplantae > Streptophyta > Magnoliopsida > Fabales > Fabaceae > Arachis > Arachis hypogaea. Next base: position 71,404,528 of record NC_092055.1, read on the forward strand.
TAGCAAGTGCATATGATGACAATTAAATACAGGGTGTTTATTGGCATGCAGGCAAAGGCATGAGTAGCATTGGTGCACGAAATTGCGATCATCAACAATGGCGCCAAAGACTTGGTGCTCTCAAACGTGAATCACACTTTGTCACAACTTCGCACAACTAACCAGCAAGTGCATGATGACAAGTCATCTTAGCCTAGTTTCACTAGTCTTTTTTTTTGTTTTCAATTGATTTTATGCACTTTCTTGAGCCATAAGTAAGCCAATTGAGTAGAATTTCATATTTCCTTTGATTCAATCAACCATGGAAGAATTAATGCAATTTCATGAGATTTTGTGCTATAATTGTCATATACTATGAAAGAATAACAATCTCATGATTTTGAGCATAGCTTTGATATGTTTGGTTGATTGATGATAGGGGAAAAGAGCTTTGAAGAAGGTTGAAGAAAGAAGGAATGGCTAGGAGCAAGAGAGAACAAAAAGCTTGAGCCAAAGTTTGCCTCAAACTTTAGCTCAAACTTTTGGAAAAGTTGAAATCTCCCTGGAAGAAGCAAAAGCTTGCGCCAACGTTTGCCTCAAGCTTTTTGGCAAACGTTGGCACCACACACCAACACCCTAGAGGAGAAAAGCTTGCGCCAACGTTTGCCTCAAGCTTTTTGGCAAACGTTGGCACCACACACCAACACCCTGGAGGAGAAAAGCTTGCGCCAACGTTTGCCTCAAGCTTTTTGGCAAACGTTGGCGCCACCATCAACACACCCAGGAGAGCAAAAGTTTGCGCCAACATTTGCCTCAAACTTTTTGGCAAACATTGGCGCCACAAGGCATACAAGAAGACTCAACGTTTGGCTAAAAGTTTGACCTCAAACTTTAGCCCAAACGTTGATAGCAGCAAAAGGGGGGCAGCTGATATGAAAAGCTTGAGCCAAAGTTTGCCTCAAACTTTGACTCAAGCTTTTATGATTCATGGCCCGGTTCACAATGGGTTTCTCTCCAACTCCAAGAGCAATCAACAGAGGCTTTTATCAACCCAATTCCATCAAGAGCAAAGGCCCAATTCAAGGCTTGAAGACCATTTGAAGAAAGTGTATAAATAGCTTAGGATTTAAGTTTTCGGGGAGCTTTCCTTTTAGTTTTGCTGAGTAATTTTGGAGAGCTTTTGGTTAGGAGTTGTTTGGAGTTTCTGAGTCTCGGGGAAGGAGAATTGAATTCTCTTTCTCTTAGTTTTCTTGTTTTCAATTTCATTTACATTTGTCTTGGATCTTGGGTTGGAGAATTGAAGGAATTCTGTTTCATTCTCACTTTGAGATCTCTCTGTTTTATTTACTGCATAATTGAATTTCAATTTCTGTTCAGTGCCTCTTCTTCTACTCATTCTGCAATTTACTTTTCCTTATTTCTTGCAATTGAATTCTACATTTGGATCCAGGAAGGCATTGAGATCTAGACTCGGTTATCTAGTCTCTTGGGTCCTGAGATCTGGAGTTTTCATTTTAAATTCTCTGTTTAATGTTTTTCAAATTCATTTACATTTCCGTTTTAGATCCGGTTCAATTCAATTCTTCTTCTACTTTTCAGTTTAAGTGCAATTTCCTTTTCCTTGTTTAAATTCTGCAAACCCACTTCCCAATTCCCTTTATAATTCAAGTAATTTACATTTCTTGCACTTTAAGATTCAGCCATTTACATTTCTTGCAATCTAAGTTTCTGCAATTTACATTACTTGTTCTTTAAGATTCAGCTTATTTACTTTCTTTGCTCTTTAATTTTCCGCAATCTACCCCTCTCCCTTTATTTTCCATGCAATTTAAATTCTGTTAATCACAAATCACTCTACCAAATCTTGATTCACTTGACTAAATCAACCATTAAACTAAAATTGCTCAATCCTTCAATCCCTGTGGGATCGACCTCACTCACGTGAGTTATTATTACTTGATGCGACCCGGTGCACTTGCCGGTTAGATTGTGTGTTTGGAATTCGTTTTCCAAAAATACTCATCAGTGCACTGGGTCGTCCAAGTAATAAACCTTACGTGAGTAAGGGTCGATCCCACGGAGATTATCGGCTTGAAGCAAGCTATGGTCACCTTGTAAATCTCAGTCAGGCGGATTCAAATGGTTATGGTGAATTGATAATAAAAATATAAATAAAATATAAACTAGGATAGAGATACTTATGTAATTCATTGGTGAGAATTTCAGATAAGCGTATAGAGATGCTTTTGTTCCTCCTGAACCTCTGCTTTCCTGCTGTCTTCATCCAATCATTCCTACTCCCATCCATGGCAAGCTTATGCAGGGCATCACCGTTGTCAATGGCTACATCCCGTTCTCTCAGTGAAAATGGTCCAAAATGCGCTGTCACCGCACGGCTATTCAACTGTCAGTTCTCGATCATACTGGAATAGGATTCAGTCATCCTTTTGCGTCTGTCACTATGCCCAGCACTCGCGAGTTTGAAGCTCGTCACAGCCATCCCTTCCCAGATCTTACTCGGAATACAACAGACAAGGTTTAAACTTTCCGGATCTCTAGAATGGCCGCCAATAATTCTAGCCTATACCACGAAGACTCTGATCTCATGGAATGGAAGGCTCAGTTGTCAGGCGAGGTAACCATGCGTCATGAACCAGAAGGCTAAGAGATATGCACTTAAGCGATTGCAAGTATAACGGAGGTGTTTGTCAGGCACGCGTTCATGGGTGAGAATGATGATGAGTGTCACGGATCATCACCTTCCTCAGGTTTAAGAACAAGTGTATATCTTAGATAAGAAATAGGCTTGAGTTGAATAGAAAAATAATAGTACTTTGCATTAATTCATGAGGAACAGCAGAGCTCCACACCTTAATCTATGGTGTGTAGAAACTCTACCGTTGAAAATACATAAGAACAAGGTCCAGGCATGGCCGAGAGGCCAGCCTCCATGATCTCAGAACTAAACATCCAAAGATGTTCCAAAAGATTTAAATACAATAGTAAAAAATCCTATTTATGCTAAACTAGTTACTAGGGTTACTAAGATAAGTAAATGATGCAGAAATCCACTTCCGGACCCACTTGGTGTGTGCTTGGGCTGAGCATTGAAGCTTTCACATGTAGAGGTCTTCCTTGGTGTTAAACGCCATTTTGTAACGTGTTTCTGGCATTTAACTCTGCTTTGCAACCTATTTTTGGCGTTTAACTCCAGAATAGGGCAGAGAACTGGCGTTGAATGCCAGTTTGCGTCGTCTAAACTCGGACAAAGTATGGACTATTATATATTGCTAGAAAGCCCTGGATGTCTAATTTCCAATGAAATTGAGAGCGCGTCATTTGGACTCTTGTAGCTCTAGAAAAATCCACTTTGAGTGTAGGGAGGTCAGAATCCAACAGCATCTGCAGTCCTTCTTCAACCTCTGAATCTGATTTTTGCTCAAGTCCCTCAATTTCAGCCAGAAAATACCTAAAATCATAGAAAAACACACAAAATCATAGTAAAGTCCAGAAATGTGATTTTTATTTAAAAACTAATAAAAATATATTAAAAACTAACCAAATCATACTGAAAACTATGTAAAAACAATGCCAAAAAGCGTATAAATTATCCGCTCATCACAACGCCAAACTTAAATTGTTGCTTGTCACCAAGCAACTGAAAATAAAATAGGATAAAAAGAAGAGAATATACTATAAATTCCAAAATATCAATGAAACTTAGCTCCAATCAGATGAGTGGGACTAGTAGCTTTTTGCCTCTTGAATAGTTTTGGCATCTCACTTTATCCCTTAAAGTTCAGAATGATTGGCATCTATAGGAACTCAGAATTTAGATAGTGTTATTGATTCTCCTAGTTTAGTATGTTGATTCTTGAACTCAGCTACTTTATGAGTCTTGGCCGTGGCCCTACGCACTTTGTTTTCCAGTATTACCACCGGATACATAAATGCCACAGACACATAATTAGGTGAACCTTTTTAGATTGTGACTCAGCTTTGCTAAAGTCCCCAATTAGAGGTGTCCAGGGTTCTTAAGCACACTTTTCTTTTGCTTTGGACCTCGACTTTAACCGCTCAGTCTCAAGTTTTCACTTGACACCTTCACGCCACAAGCACATGGTTAGGGACAGCTTGGTTTAGCCGCTTAGGCCAGGATTTTATTCCTTTAGGCCCTCCTATCCACTGATGCTCAAAGCCTTGGATTCTTTTTATTACCCTTGCCTTTTGGTTTTAAGGGATATTGGCTTTTTGCTCTTGCCTTTTGGTTTAAAGAGCTTTTAGCTTTTTCTGCTTGGTTTTTCTTTTTCTTTCTCCTTTTTTCGCCATTTTTCTTTTTTTTTCTGCAAGCTTTTGTATTCACTACTTTTTCTTGCTTCAAGAATCATTTTTATGATTTTTCAGATTATCAGATAACATGTCTCCTTTTTCATCATTCTTTCAAGATCCAACATATTTAACATTCATAAACAACAATATCAAAAGACATATGCATTGTTCAAGCATTCATTCAGAAAACAAAAAGTATTGTCACCACATTAAAATAATTAAACTAGTTTCAAGGATGAATTCGAAACCATGTACTTCTTGTTCTTTTGTAATTAAAATATTTTTCCTTTAAGAGAGGTGATGGATTCATAGGACATTCATAGCTTCAAGACATAGACACTTAGACACTAGTGATCATGTAATAAGACACAAACATAAATAAAACATAGAGCATAGTAAATGAAAAATAGAAAAATAAGAACAAGGAGATTAAGGAACGGGTTCACCTTAGTGAGGGTGACGTCTTCCTCTTCTTGAAGAACCAATGGTGCTCTTGAGCTCCTCTATGTCTCTTCCTTGTCTTTGTGCTCCTCCCTCATAGCTCTTTGATCTTCTCTAATCTCATGGAGGATGATGGAGTGCTCTTGGTGCTCCATCCTTAGTTGTCCCATGTTGGAGCTTAATTCTCCTAGGGAAGTGTTGATTTGCTCCCAATAGTTTTGTGGAGGGAAGTGCATCCCTTGAGGCATCTCAGGGATTTCATGATGAGGAATTTCCTCATGCTCTTGTTGAGGTCCATGAGTGGGCTCTCTTGTTTGCTCCATCTTTTTCTTAGTGATGGGCTTTTGAGATGAATCTCTCCATCTCCCATGACTCGGAGGTGGAAGCAATTGCCTTCTCTTTCCTCTTTCTAGTGGTTTCTCTGGCCTTTGATACCATAAATGGTTATGGAAAAATAAAAGCAATGCTTTTACCACACCAAACTTAGAAGGTTTGCTCGTCCTCGAGAAAAAGAAGAAAAAAAGTAGTAGAAGAAGAAGAAGATGAAGGTGTGTGAATGGTTCGGCCAAGGGGGTTTTAGGTGATTATGATGTGTGAAACTTAAGAAGGAATGAGGGGTTTATGTAGGAGTGGGGAAGGTTTAGGGTTCAGTTTGGGAGGGAAAAGAGTTTGAATTTTGGAGGTAGGTGGGGTTTATGGGGAAGAGTGGATGGATGTGAGTGGTGAAGATATGATGGGGAAGAGTGAGTGAGGTGATTGGTGAAGGGTATTTGGGGAAGAGAGTTATGGAAAGGTGTGAAGAGGAGAGAAGAAGTGGTGGGGATCCTGTGGAGTCCACAGATCCAGTGGGGCCAAGGACTTAACATCCCTGTTCCAATTAGGCGTGTAAAACGCCCTTGCTGTGCAATCCTGGCATTTAATGCCAGACTGCTGCTTGTTTCTGGCGTTAAACGCCCAAATGTAGCCTGTTTCTGGTGTTTAACGCCAGGTAGATGCTTGTTTCTGGCGTTAAACGCCAGACAGATGCTTGTTTCTGGCGTTTAAACGCCAGAATGCTCCTCCTCCAGGGTGTGCTATTTTTAATGCTATTTTTCATTCTATTTTTGATTTTTCAGTAGTTTTTGTGACTCCACATGATCATCAACCTAATAAAACACGAAATAACAAAAAGAAAATAAAATAGATATGATTAAATAACATTGGGTTGCCTCCCAACAAGCGCTTCTTTAATGCCAATAGCTTGACAGTGAGCTCTCATGGAGCCTCACAGATAATCAGAGCAAGGTTGGAACCTCCCAACACCAAACTTAGAGTTTGAATGTGGGGGTTCAACACCAAACTTAGAGTTTGACTGTGGGGCTTTGGTTGACTCTGTAGTGAGAGAAGCTTTTCATGCTTCCTCTCCATGGTTACAGAAGGAGAACCTTGAATCTTAAACACAAGGTAGTCCTCATTCAGTTGAAGGACCAACTCTCCTCTGTCCACATCAATCACAGCTTTTGCTGTGGCCAAGAAGGGTCTTCCAAGGATGATGGATTCATCCTCATCCTTTCCAGTGTCTAGGATTATGAAATCAGCAGGGATGTAAAGGCCTTCAACCTTTACTAACATGTCCTCTACTTGTCCATAAGCCTGTTTTCTTGAGTTGTCTGCCATCTCCAATGAGATTCTGGTAGCTTGCACCTCAAAGATCCCAAGTTTCTCCATTACAGAGAGTGGCATTAAGTTTATTCCTGACCCCAGGTCACACAGAGCCTTCTCAAAGGTCATGGTGCCTATGTTACAGGGAATTAGGAATTTACCAGGATCCTGTTTATTTTGAGGTAGAGTTTATTCCTGTTTCTTTTGAGGTAGAATTTACCAGCATTGGTGCACGAAATTGCGATCATCAACAATGGCGCCAAAGACTTGGTGCTCTCAAACCTGAATCACACTTTGTCACAACTTCGCACAACTAACCAGCAAGTGCACTGGGTCGTCCAAGTAATAAGCCTTACGTGAGTAAGGGTCAATCCCACGGAGATTGTTGGCTTGAAGCAAGCTATGGTCACCTTGTAAATCTAAGTCAGGCGGATTCAAATGGTTATGGTGAATTGATAACAAAAATATAAATAAAATATAAACTAGGATAGAGATACTTATGTAATTTATTGGTGAGAATTTCAGATAAGCGTATAGAGATACTTTCCTTCCTCCTGAACCTCTGCTTTCATGCTGTCTTCATCCAATCATTCCTACTCCCTTCCATGGCAAGCTTATGCAGGGCATCACCGTTGTCAATGGCTACATCCCGTCCTCTCAGTAAAAATGATCCAAAATGTGCTGTTACCTCACGGCTATTCATCTGTTGGTTCTCGATCATACTGGAATAGGATTCAATCATCCTTTTGCGTCTGTCACTACACCCAGCACTCGTGAGTTTGAAGCTCGTCACAGCCATCCCTTCCCAGATCCTACTCGGAATACCACAGACAAGGTTTAGACTTTCCGGATCTCAAGAATGGCCGCTAATAATTCTAGCCTATACCACGAAGACTCTGATCTCATGGAATGGAAGGCTCGGTTTTCAGGCGAGGCAACCATGCGTCATCAACCAGAAGGCTAAGAGATATGCACTTAAGCGATTGCAAGTAGAACGGAGGTGTTTGTCAGGCACGCGTTCATGGGTGAGAATGATGATGAGTGTCACGGATCATCACCTTCCTCAGGTTGAAGAACAAGTGTATATCTTAGATATGAAATAGGCTTGAGTTGAATAGAAAAACAATAGTACTTTGCATTAATTCATGAGGAACAGCAGAGCTCCACACCTTAATCTATGGTGTGTAGAAACTCTACTGTTGAAAATACATAAGAACAAGGTCCAGACATGGCCGAGAGGCCAGCCTCCATGATCTCAGAACTAAACGTCCAAAGATGTTCCAAAAGATTTAAATACAATAGTAAAAAATCCTATTTATGCTAAACTAGTTACTAGGGTTACAGAGATAAGTAAATGATGCAGAAATCTACTTCCGGGCCCACTTGGTGTGTGCTTGGGCTAAGCATTGAAGCTTTCACATGTAGAGGTCTTCCTTGCAGTTAAACGCCAGTTTGTAACGTGTTTCTGGCGTTTAACTCTGCTTTGCAACCTGTTTCTGGCGTTTAACTCCAGAATAGGGCAGAGAGCTGGTGTTGAACGCTAGTTTGTGTCATCTAAACTCAAGCAAAGTGTGGACTATTATATATTTCTGGAAAGCCCTGGATGTCTACTTTCCAACGCATTTGAGAGTGCGCCATTTGGACTCCTGTAGCTCCAGAAAAATCCACTTTGAGTGCAGGGAGGTCAGAATCCAACAGCATCTGCAGTCCTTCTTCAACCTCTGAATCTGATTTTTGCTCAAGTCCCTCAATTTCAGCCAAAAAATACCTAAAATCACAAAACAAACACACAAACTCATAGTAAAGTCCAGAAATGTGATTTTTATTTAAAAACTAATAAAAATATATTAAAAACTAACTAAATCATACTGAAAACTATGTAAAAACAATGCCAAAAAGCGTATAAATTATCCGCTCATCAAGCATAGATCAAGCATTTAGTGTCCAAGTTAGATTACCAAGCCTTTCAAACTAATAACTTATTTGTAGTAACAATTATATTTAAATAATATAATATAAAAGGGTTTTGTGAAAAGCAAGCATTTAGAGTAGTAGAATAAAAGAAATCTAAAAATAGTGCACAATGTGATACGTGCATTTTCACAAACACATAGCATGCATGGTAAAGAAGCTATTGAAAGTATTAGATTAAACATGCATGCAACCCTTATAAAAATTAATATATAATTGTCAAACAATTTTCGTAACAATCCACAAGCAAATCATAAGAAATAATAATGACCCAAATAAATTTTCAACACCAATTAAAAGAAAAAAAAAGAAAACATGGATAATGAAAGTAAAAAGAAAAAGAAAATAAGAAAACATAAAAACAAGAAGAAGAATAGAAAAGTAAGGAGGGAAGAAGAAAAGAAAAACCTTGATGATGGTGGTGAGAAAGAGAAAGTAGAAAGTGAGAAAGAAGGAAGAAGGAAGGAAGGGGAAGAATGAAATAAGAAGGAAAAAGAAAAAGTAGGATTTGGGGAAGAGAAAGATAAGATATTTTGGCAGATATGGATATGTTGTGCAGTGCTAGCGACGTGGACGCGTGGGGTACGTGTTCGAGCGAATGGCGCTTATATGAATTGACGCGGACGCGTCGGTCACGCGGACGCGTGACTCGTTCTGTGCTAATGGCGCGAGGACAGCCTCGCGCTCGCACAACTCTCTGTTTGAAACTCATTATTGCCAAATTTCAGGGTGACGCATTCCCGTGGTGGACGCGATCGCGTGAATGGCCAAGATTGGAAGATGACGCGGACGCGTGGGGCACGCGTTCACGTGGTAGGACCTGTGCGTCTAGCGCCATTCCAGCCCCAGTCCAGTGTAACATTCTACCATACACCCTTTCTTACGTCGATTTTTCAGGGCACGCGTTTGCGTGGTTAACGCGGACACGTGGGAGGCATTTTTCCCACATGACGTGGATGCATCGACGACGCAGTTGCGTGGGTCAAATTGTACCAAAGGCACGCCTTCAGCCACGCTCTCTGATGAGCGGATAATTTATTACGCTTTTTGGCATTGTTTTTAGTATGTTTTTAGTATATTTTAGTTAATTTTTATTATGTTTTTATTAATTTTTAAATAAAAATTACTTTTCTGGACTTTAGTATGAGTTTGTGTGTTTTTCTATGATTTCAGGTATTTTCTGGCTGAAATTTAGGGACCTGAGCAAAAATCTGATTCAGAGGCTGAAAAAGGACTGTAGATGCTATTGGATTCTGACCTCCCTGAACTCGAAGTGGATTTTCTAGAGCTACAGATACTTAATTGGCGTTCTCTCAATTGCGTTGGAAAGTAGACATCCTGGGCTTTCCAACAATATATAATAGTCTATACTTTGTCTGAGATTTGATGGCCCAAACAGGCATTCCAAGTCAGCTCAAGAATTCTAGCGTTTAACGCCAAAACTGGCACAAAAGCTGGAGTTAAACGCCCAAACTGGCACAAAAGCTGGCGTTTAACTCCAAGAAAAGTCTCTACACATGGAAGCTTCAATGCTCAGCCCAAGCACACACCAAGTGGGCCCGGAAGAAGATTTCTGCATTAATTACTGATTTCTGTAAACCCTAGGCTACTAGTTCTCTATAAATAGGACCTTTTACTATTGTATTTTCATCTTTGGATTATCTTTTGATCCTTTGATCACGTTTTGGAGGCTGGCCATTCGGCCATGCCTAGACCTTTTGTTCTTATGTATTGTCAACGGTGGAGTTTCTACACACCATAGATTAAGGTGTGGAGCTCTGCTGTTCTTCATGAATTAATACAAAGTACTATTGTTTTTCTATTCAACTCAAGTCTATTTCTTCTCCAAGATATTCATTCGCACCCAAGAACATGATGAATGTGATGATTATGTGACACTCATTACCATTCTCACCTATGAACGCGTGACTGACAACCACTTCCATTCTACATGCAAACAAGCTTGAATGTGTATCTCTTGGGTTTCTAATCTAAGATTGGAACCTTCGTGGTATAGGCTAGAATTATTGGTGGCCATTCCAGAGATCCGGAACGTCTAAACCTTGTCTGTGGTATTCTGAGTAGGATCTGGGAAGGGATGACTGTGACGAGCTTCAAACTCGCGATTGTTGAGCATGTGACAGACGCAAAAGGATCAATGGATCCTATTCCAACATGATCGAGAACCGACAGATGATTAGCCGTGCGGTGACAGTGCATTTGGAACGTTTTCACTGAGAGGACGGGAAGTAGCCACTGACAACGGTGATGCCCAACATAAAGCTTGCCATGGAAAGTAGTTTGAATGATTAGAAGAAGGCAATAGGAAAGCAGAGGTTCAACAAAGCATCTTCATACGCTTATCTGAAATTCCAACCAAAGAATTACATAAGTATCTCTATCTTTATTTTATGTTTTATTTATCTTTTAATTATCAATTCTCCTCACCATCTGAATTCGCATGACTGAGATTTACAAGGTGACCATAGCTTGCTTCAAGCCGACAGTCTCCGTGGAATCGACCCTTACTCACGTAAGGTTTATTACTTGGACGACCCAGTACACTTGCTGGTTAGTTGTGCGGAATTGTGACAAAGTGTGATTCACGTTTAAGAGCTGCAAGTCCTTTGGTGCCATTGTTGATGATCACAATTTCGTGCACCAAGTTTTTGGTGCCGTTGCCGGGATTGATCGAGTTTGGACAACTGACGGTTCATCTTGTTGCTTAGATTAGGTACTTTTCTTTTTATTTTTCAGAATTTTTAAGAATGAATTCTAGAGTTTCAAGGTGATGCTCTTATCATCACAAAAGCTGATTGATTCTCATCAATTTAGCTGCTGAATGTAATGTCCTGCTGAAGCTTGGCCAACCATGTCTAATCTTTTTAGACTAAAGCTTTAGACTAACATTGCATGATTCCTGGAATTCTTATTAAAAGTTTTGATTCTCTTTATTTTCTTTTCTATACAAGTTTCAAAAATCACAAAAAAACTTATAAAACCATAAAAATCAAAAATATTTTATGTTTCTTGTTTGAGTCTAGTATCAATTTTTAAGTTTGGTGTCAATTGCATGTTTTTATTCTTCTTGCATTTTTCGAATATATGCATTATGTTCTTCATTGATCTTCAAGTTGTTCTTGATGATTTCAGTGCTCTGATCTTTAATTTCTCTTATTCTGTGTCTTTTGTTGTTTCTTACATGCATTTTCAATTTGTTATAGTCCTTAGTATACAAACTTCTAAGTTTGGTGTCTTGCATGCATTGTTTATTTGATCTTAGTTACATTTTTTATTCTTTCTCATCATTAAAAATTCAAAAATATTTTAAAAATTGTGTCTTTTCAAGTCAATAATACAGAGAATTGAAGATTCAGAACATTCAGCAGAGGAATCAAACAGAAAAAGCTGGGCGTTCAAAACGCCCAATGAAGAAGGAAAACTGGCGTTTAAACGCCAGCCAGGGTACCTGGCTGGGCGTTTAACGCCCAAAAAGGTAGCTTTTTGGGCGTTAAACGCCAGAATGGATGCCATTTTGTGCGTTTAACGCCAGAAGGACACTAGAGGGAAGATTTTGTTTTTAATTCAAATCTTTTTCAAATCTTCATAATTTTTCAAAATAAAATCTTTTTCAAATCATATCTTTTCAATCATATCTCTTCAAAATCAATTTCTTTCTATTTTTTTTATTTTCAAAAATCCTTGTTCTAATTAATGATTTACTTCAAAATTTTCTAGTTGTTACTTGCCTATTAAGAAAGGATCAAAAGTTTTAATTCTAGAATCATATCTTCTAATTTCTTGTTAGTCAAGTAATCAACTTTAATTTTAAAAACTTTCCTTTTAAAATTGATTTTCAATCATATCTTCTCAGTCATATCTTTTCAATCACATCTTTTTCAAAATTAATTTTCAATCATATTTTTTTAATTTCTAATTTCAAAATCTTTTTCAAAATCACTTAATTTCTTTTCCAATCTTAATTTTCGAAAATCTCAATCAAATTTTCAAATTTCTTTTTATTATTTCAAAATCTTTTTAATTTATTTTCGAAAATTCTTCCCCTCTTCTCACATCCTTCTATTTAAGGGACTAACATTCCTCCTCAAGGTACAATTCGAACTCTATCACTCTTGATAAGTTCGAATTCTCTTCTATCTACCTCCTCCTTCTATTCTTCTTTTCCTCTGACACCTCAAGGAATCTCTATACTGTGACATAGAGGATTCCCTACTTTCTTGTTCTCTTCTCTTTCATATGAGAAGGAGCAAAGATAAAGGCATACTTGTTCAAGCTGATCCTGAACCTGAAAGGACCTTGAAGAGAAAGCTAAGAGAAGCTAAAGCAAAACTCTCTCTAGAGGGCCTAACAGAGCTCTTCAAGGAGGAAGAAGCCATGGCAGCCGAAAACAACAATGCCAACAATGCAAGGAAGGTGCTGGGTGACTTTACTGCACCTACTCCCGACTTCTATGGGAGAAGCATCTCAATCCCTGCCATTGAAGCAAACAACTTTGAGCTTAAGCCTCAATTAGTTTCTCTAATGCAACAGAATTGCAAGTTTCATGGACTTCCATTGGAAGATCCTCATCAGTTCTTAGTTGAATTCTTGCAAATCTGTGACACTGTCAAGACCAATGGGTTGACCCTGAAGTCTACAGACTTATACTTTTTCCTTTTGCTGTAAGAGACAGAGCTAGGACATGGTTGGATTCACAACCTAAAGAAAGTCTGAACTCTTGGAAAAAGCTAGTCAATGCCTTCTTGGCAAAGTTCTTTCCACCTCAAAAATTGAGCAAGCTTAGAGTAGAAGTCCAAACCTTCAGACAGAAAGAAGGTGAATCCCTCTATGAAGCTTGGGAAAGATACAAGCAATTGATCAGAAGATGTCCTTCTGACATGCTTTTAGAATGGAGCATCATAGGTATTTTCTATGATGGTCTGTCTGAACTATCCAAGATGTCATTGGATAGCTCTGCTGGAGGATCTCTTCATCTGAAGAAGATGCCTGCGGAAGCTCAAGAACTCATTGAAATGGTTGCAAATAACCAATTCATGTACACTTCTGAAAGGAATCCTGTGAATAATGGGATAGCTCAGAAGAAAGGAGTTCTTGAGATTGATACTGTGAATGCCATATTGGCTCAGAATAAAATATTGACCCAACAAGTCAATATGATTTCTCAGAGTCTGTCTGGAGTGCAAGCAGCAACAGGCAGTATTAAGGAAGCTTCCTCTGAAGAAGAAGCTTATGATCCTGAGAACCCAGCAATGGAAGAGGTGAATTACATGGGAGAACCCTATGGAAACACCTATAATCTTTCATGGAAAAATCATCCAAATCTCTCATGGAAGGATCAACAGAGACCTCAACAAGGTTTCAACAACAATAATGGTGGAAGAAACAGGTTTAGCAATAGCAAACCTTTTCCATCATCTTCTCAACAACAGACAGAGAATTCTAAGCAAAGCCACTCTGACTTAGCAACCATTGTCTCTGATCTAATCAAAACCACTCAAAGTTTCATGACTGAAACAAGGTCCTCCATTAGAAATTTGGAGGTACAAGTGGGTCAACTGAGTAAGAAAATTATTGAACTCCCTCCTAGTACTCTCCCAAGCAATACAGAAGAGAATCCAAAGAGAGAGTGCAAGGCCATAACCACAACCCACGCGGCCGAACCTGGAGAAGTGGAAGAGGCAGTGATCTCCACTGAGGAATACCTCAATGGACGTCCACTGGCCTCCATGGAGTTCCCTAAAGAGGAACCATGGGAATCTAAGGCTCACACAGAGACCGTAGAGATTCCATTGAATTTACTTCTGTCATTCATGAGCTCTGATAAGTATTCTTCCTCTGAAGAGGGTGAAGATGTTACTGAAGAGCAAGTTGCTAAGTACCTTGGAGCAATCATGAAGCTAAATGCCAAGTTGTTTGGTAATGAGACTTGGGAGGATGAACCTCCATTGCTCATCAAAGAACTGGATGACTTGACTAGGCAGAAATTACCTCTGAAGAGACAAGACCCTGGGAAATTTTCAATCCCTTGTACCATAGGCACCATGACCTTTGAGAAGGCTCTGTGTGACCTAGGGTCAAGCATAAACCTCATGCCTCTCTCTGTAATGGAGAAGCTAGGGATCATTGAGGTACAAGCTGCAAAAATCTCACTGGAGATAGTAGACAATTCAAAGAAACAAGCTTATGGACTTGTAGAGGATGTCTTGGTAAAGGTTGAAGGCCACTACATCCCTGCTGACTTCATCATCCTAGAGACTGGGAAGTGTATGGATGAATCCATCATCCTTGGCAGACCCTTCCTAGCCACAGCAAAAGCTATGATTGATGTTGATAGAGGAGAATTGATTATTCAAGTGAATGAAGACTCCCTTGTGTTTAAAGCTCAAGGATATCCCTCTGTCACCATGGAGAGGAAGCATGAAGAGCTTCTCTCAATACAGAGTCAAACAGAGCCCCCACAGTCAAACTCTAAGTTTGGTGTTGGGAGGCCACAACCAAACTTTAAGTTTGGTATTGAACCCCCACATTCAAACTCTAAGTTTGGTGTTGGGAGGTTCCAACATTGCTCTGAACATCTGTGAGGCTCCATGAGAGCCCACTGTCAAGATATTGACATTAAAGAAGCGCTTGTTGGGAGGCAACCCAATCTTTAAATATCTATGTTAAATTTCTATTTTCTTTTGTTATTTTATGTTTTATGTAGGTTGATGATCATGTGAAGTCACAAAAACAATTGAAAAAGCAAAAACAGAATGAAAAACAGAATGAAAAATAGAACACCCTGGAGGAGAAACATACTGGCATTTAAACGCCAGTAAGGGTAGCAGAATGGGCGTTAAACGCCCAGTCTGGCACCATTCTGGGCGTTTAACGCCAGAAATGGGCACCAGACTGGCGTTTAACGCCAGGAATGGGAAAGAAGCTGGCGTTAAATGCCAGAAATGGGCAGCAGCCTGGCGTTTAACGCCAGGATTGGTAGCAAGGGGCGTTTTACACGCCACATGGTGCAGGGATGAGAAATCCTTGACACCTCAGGATCTGTGGACTGATGAGCGGATAATTTATACGTTTTTTAGCATTGTTTTTAGTATGTTTTTAGTAGCATCTAGTTACTTTTAGGGATGTTTTCATTAGTTTTTATGCTAAATTCACATTTCTGGAGTTTACTATGAGTTTGTGTGTTTTTCTGTGATTTCAGGTATTTTCTGGCTGAAATTGGGGGATTTGAGCAAAAATCAGATTCAGAGGTTGAAGAAGGACTGCTGATGCTGTTGGATTCTGACCTCCCTGCACTCATAGTGGATTTTCTAGAGCTACAGAACTCAAAATGGCGCGCTTCTAATTGCGTTGGAAAGTAGACATCCAGGGCTTTCCAGAAATATATAATAGTTCATACTTTGGCCGAGTTTAGATGATGTAAAAGGGCGTTGAACGCCAGTTCTACTCTGCTGTCTGGAGTTAAATGCCAAAAACACGTCACAAACCAGAGTTGAACGCCAGAAACACGTTACAACCTAGCGTTCAACTCCAGAAAGAGCCTCTGCACATGTAACATTCAAGCTCAGCCCAGGCACACACCAAGTGGGCCCCGGAAGTAGATTTATCCATCAATTACTCACTTCTGTAAACCCTAGTAGCTAGTTTATTATAAATAGAACTTTTTACTATTGTATTAGACATCCTGGATTGTATTTTTGATCCTGTGATCACGTTTTGGGGGCTGGCCATTCGGCCATGCCTGGACCTTTCACTTATGTATTTTCAACAGTAGAGTTTCTACACTCCATAGATTAAGGTGTGGAGCTCTGCTGTTCTTCATGAATTAATGCAAAGTACTACTATTTTTCTATTCAATTCAACTTATTCCGCTTCTAAGATATTCATTTGCACTTCAACATGAATGTGATGAACGTGACAATCATCATCATTCCCCCACGAATGCGTGCCTGACAACCACCTCCGTTCCACCTTAGATCGGATGATTATCTCTTGGATCTCTTAATCAGAATCTTCGTGGTATAAGCTAGATTGATGGCGGCATTCATTAGAATCCGGAAAGTCTAAACCTTGTCTGTGGTATTCTGAGTAGGATTCTGGGATTGAATGACTGTGACGAACTTCAGACTCGCGAGTGCTGGGCATAGTGACAGACACAAAAGGAGGGTGAATCCTATTCCAGTATGATCGAGAACCTCAGATGATTAGCCGTGCTGTCACAGAGCATTTGGACCATTTTCACAAGAGGATAGGATGCAGCCATTGACCACGGTGATGCCTCCAGATGATTAGCCATGCAGTGACAGCGCATCGGACCATTTTCACAGAGAGGATGAAAAGTAGCCATTGACAATGGTGATGTCCTTGCATAAAGCCAGCCATAGAAAGGAGTAGGACTGATTGGATGAAGACAGCAGGAAAGCAGAAATCAGAGGGACGAAAGCATCTCTATACGTTTATCTGAAATTCTCACCAATGATATACATAAGTATTTCTATCTTTATTTTCTATCTATTTATTATTTATTTTCGAAAACTCCATAATCAATTATTATCCGCCTGACTGAGATTTACAAGATGACCATAGCTTGCTTCATACCAACAATGTCCATGGGATTGACCCTTACTCACGTAAGGTTTTATTACTTGGACGACCTAGTGCACTTGCTGGTTAGTTGTATCGAAGTTGTGAATGAAAAACGATTTATTAAGACGTGCGTACAAAGTTTTTGGCGCCGTTGCCTGAGATCACAATTTTGTGCACCAAGTTTTTGGCGCCGTTGCCGGGAATTGTTCGAGTTTGGACAACTAACGGTTCATCGTGTTGCTCAAATTTGGTAATTTTCTTCTTCTTTTGTTTACAAAAAAAAATTTCAAAAAAAAATTTTTTTCAAAAAAATCTCTTTCAAAAATTTCTTCTTTTGTTTTCGAAAAATTATTCAGAATTTTTAAGAATGAATTCTAGTGTTTCATGAAGCATGTTGAAGCCTGACTGGCTGTAAAGCCATGTCTAAATTCATTTGGACTGGGGCTTCCATCCTAACATTATCAAGAGCAAGCTAGTTGTTGCTAATCCACCTGCTGCTGTTCCAGGTCCAAAAGATTTACATGCTAAAGCTTGACTGGCTATTAAGCCATGTCTAACCCTCAGATTGGAGCTTTAGACTAAGAGTACAAGACTCCTAGAATTCATATTAAAAATTTTGGAATCCTTATTTCCCTTTTTCAAATTAATTTTCGAAAAATACAAAAATTTAGAAAATCATAAAAATAAAAAAAAATATTTTGTGTTTCTTGTGTGAGTCTTGAGTCAGATTTTAAGTTTGGTGTCAATTGCATGTTCACCTTGCATTTTTCGAAAATTCATGCATTCATGGTGTTCTTCATGATCTTCAAGTTGTTCTTGATAAACCTTCTTGATTGATCTTCATATTATATTGTTTTGTGTTGTATGGTGTTTTTCATATGCATTCTTGAATTCTTAGTGTCTAAGCATTAAAGATTTCTAAGTTTGGTGTCTTGCATGTTTTCTTTGCATAAAAAATTTTTCAAAAATAAGTTCTTGGTGTTCATCTTGATCTTCAAAGTGTTCTTGGTGTTCATCTTGACATGCATAGCATTTTTGCATGCATTTATTATTTTGATCCAAAATTTTCATGCATTGAGTCTTTTTCATGTTTTTCTCTCTCATCATTAAAAATTCAAAAAAAAAATATCTTCCCTTTTTTCTCTCATAAATTTCAAAATTTTGGATTGACTTTTTCAAAAAATTTTAAAATTCAATTATTTCTTATGAGTCAAATCAAATTTTTAATTTAAAAATCTTATCTTTTTCAAAATCTTTTTCATTTTTTGATTTATTTTAAAAAATTTTAAAAATATTTTTCAAAAATATTTTTTTTTAATTTTATCTCATAATTTTCGAAAATATCTTCAACAATTAATGTTTTAATTCAAAAATGTCAAGTTTGTTACTTACTTGTTAAGAAATATTCAAACTTTAAGTTCTAGAATCATATCTTGTGATTTCTTGTGAATCAAGTCATTAATTGTGATTTTAAAAATCAAATCTTTTTCAAAACTAATTTCAATCATATCTTTTCAAAAATATCTTCTTATCTTATCTTTTTCAAAAATTTGATTTTAAAATATCTTTTCTAACTTCCTATCTTCTTATCTTTTCAAAATTGATTTTCAAATTTGTTTCAACTAACTAACTAACTTTTTGTTTATTTCTTATCTTTTTCAAAACTACCTAACTAGCCCTCTCTCTCTAATTTTCGAAAATATCTCCCTCTTTTTCAAAAATTCTTTTTAATTAAATAATTATTTCAAAATTCAATTTTAATTTATTTCTTCTTTTAATTTTCGAAAATCACTAACTCTTTTTCAAAAATTATTTTCGAAAACCTCCCCCTCTCATCCTCTTCTATTTATTTATTTATTTACTAACATCTCTTCCCCACTCACCAAAAATCCGAACGCCCTCTCTCTCTCTGAGTTCAGATTTTCTCTTCTTCTTTTCTTCTACTCACACAGGGACCTCTATACTGTGGTAAAAAGGATCCCTATTATTACTTTTCTGTTCCCTCTTTTTCATATGAGCAGGAGCAAGGACAAGAATATTCTTGTTGAAGCAGATCCAGAACCTGAAAGGACTCTGAAGAGGAAACTAAGAGAAGATAAATTACAACAATCCAGCAAGCACCTTTCAGAAATTTTCGAATAAGAAGAGGAGATGGCAGCCAAAAATAATAATAATGCAAGGAGGATGCTTGGTGACTTTACTGCACCTAATTCCAATTTACATGGAAGAAGCATCTCCATCCCCACCATTGGAGCAAACAATTTTGAGCTGAAACCTCAATTAGTTTCTCTGATGCAGCAGAACTGCAAGTTTCATGGACTTCCATCTGAAGATCCTTTTCAGTTCTTAACTGAATTTTTGCAGATCTGTGATACTGTTAAGACTAATAGAGTAGATCCTAAAGTCTACAGGCTCATGCTTTTCCCTTTTGCTGTAAGAGACAGAGCTAGAGTGTGGTTGGACTCTCAACCCAAAGATAGCCTGAACTCTTGGGATAAGCTGGTCACGACTTTCTTAGCCAAGTTCTTTCCTCCTCAAAAGCTTAGTAAGCTTAGAGTGGATGTTCAAACCTTCAGACAGAAAGAAGGTGAATCCCTCTATGAAGCTTGGGAGAGATATAAGCAAATGACCAAAAAGTGTCCTTCTGACATGCTTTCAGAATGGACCATCCTGGATATATTCTATGATGGTTTATCTGAGCTATCAAAGATGTCATTGGATACTTCTGCAGGTGGATCCATTCACCTAAAGAAAATGCCTGCAGAAGCTCAAGAACTTATTGACATGGTTGCTAATAACCAGTTCATGTATACTTCTGAAAGGAATCCTGTGAATAATGGGACGCCTACAAGGAAGGCAGTTCTTGAAATTGATACTCTGAATGCTATATTAGCTCAGAACAAAATATTGACTCAACAAGTCAATATGATTTCTCAGAGTCTGAATGGAATGCAAGCTGCATCCAACAGTACTCAAGAGGCGCCTTCTGAAGAAGAGGCCTATGATCCTGAAAACCCTGTAATAGCAGAGGTGAATTACATGGGTGAACCATATGGAAACACCTAGAATCCCTCATGGAGAAATCACCCAAATCTCTCATGGAAGGATCAAAAGCCTCAACAAGGCTTTAATAATGGTGGAAGAAATAGGTTTAACAATAGTAAACCTTTTCCATCCTCTACTCAGCAACAGACAGAGAATTCTGAACAAAATACTTCTAATTTAGCAAACTTAGTCTCTGATTTGTCTAAGGCCACTGTAAGTTTCATGAATGAAACAAGGTCCTCCATTAGAAATTTGGAGGCACAAGTGGGCCAGCTAAGTAAGAAGATCACTGAAACCCCTCCTAGTACTCTCCCAAGCAATACAGAAGAGAATCCAAAGAGAGAGTGCAAGGCCATTGATATAACCATCATGGCCGAATCCAAAGAGGGAGAGGAGGACGTGAATCCCAAGGAGGAAGACCTCCTAGGATGTCCAGTGATCAACAAGGAGTTTCCCTTTGAGGAACCAAAGGAATCTGAGGCTCATCTAGAGACCATAGAGATTCCATTGAACCTCCTTATGCCATTCATGAACTCTGATGAGTATTCTTCTTCTGAAGAGAATGAAGATACTACTGAAGAGCAAGTTGCCAAGTACCTTGGTGCAATCATGAAGCTGAATGCCAATTTATTTGGTAATGAGACGTGGGGAGATGAACCTCCCCTGTTTACCAATGAATTAAATGCATTTGATCAACTGAGATTGCCTCAGAAGAAACAGGATCCTGAAAAGTTCCTAATACCTTGTACCATAGGCACCATGACCTTTGAGAAGGCTCTATGTGACCTTGGGTCAGGAATCAACCTCATGCCATTCTCTGTAATGGAGAAACTGGGAATCTTTGAGGTACAAGCTGCTAAAATCTCATTCGAGATGGCAGACAATTCCAGAAAACAGGCTTATGGACAAGTAGAGGACATATTAGTAAAGGTTGAAGGCCTTTACATCCCTGCTGATTTCATAATCCTAGATACTGGGTAGAATGAGGATGAATCAATCATCCTTGGAAGACCCTTCCTAGCCACAGCAAGAGCTGTGATTGATGTTAACAGAGGTGAACTAGTCCTTCAATTGAATAAGAACTCCCTTGAGTTTAAAACTCAAGGACATCCTTCTGTAAACATGGAAAAGAGGCACAGTAAGCTTCTCTCAAAACAGAGTCAAGCAGAGCCCCCACAGTCAAACTCTAAGTTTGGTGTTGGGAGGCCACAACCAAACTCTATGTTTGGTGTTGAACTCCCATATCCAAACTCTAAGTTTGGTGTTGCGGAGTCTCAACAATGCTCTGAACATCTGTGAGGCTCCATGAGAGCCCACTGTCAAGCTATTGACATTAAAGAAGCGCTTGTTGGGAGGCAACCCAATATTTATTTATCTAATTTTATTTTTATTTTTGTTGTTCTTTCATGTTTTATTAGGTTCATGATCATGTGGAGTCACAAAATAAATAAAAAATTGAAAACAGAATCAAAAACAGCAGAAGAAAAATCACACCCTGGAGAAGGATCTCACTGGCGTTTAAACGCCAGTAAGGAGCATCTGTCTGGCGTTCAACGCCAGAACAGAGCATGTTTCTGGCGTTGAACGCTAGAAACAAGCAGCATCCTAGCGTTCAGACGCCAGAAATGTACAGTGAAGAAGAGCTGGCGCTGAACGCCAGAAACAAGCATCTGGCTGGCGTTCAACGCCAGAAATATGCTGCATCTGGGCATTGAACGCCCAGAACAAGCATCAGTTCGGCATTTAAACGCCAGAATTGCATGCAAAGGCATTTTACATGCCTAATGGGTGCAGGGATGCAAATCCTTGACACCTCAGGATCTGTGTACCCCACAGGATCCCCACCTACCACCACTCACTCTCTTCCCTCTTCTCAATGTTCATCCTCTCTTCCCAATAAACACTCTTCCCCAAAACTCTTCACCAATCACCTCAATCTCTCTTCGTCACTCACATCATCCACTCTTCCCCATAAACCTACCTCATAAACTCCACCTACCTTCAAAATTCAAAATCAATTTCCCACCCAAACCCACCCATATGGCCGAACCTTAACCCCCCCTCCCTTCCCTATATAAAGCCCTCCATTCTTCTTCATTTTCACACAACACAACCCTCTCTTCACCTTCTTGGCCGAATACACCTCTCCCTCCTCTCCTCCATATTTTCTTCTTCTTCTTCATCTATTCTTTCTTCTCCTGCTCGAGGGCGAGCAATATTCTAAGTTTGGTGTGGTAAAAGCATAAGCTTTTTGTTTTTCCATTACCATTGATGGCACTCAAGACCGGAGAATCCTCTAGAAAAGGGAAAGGGAAGACAAAAGCTTCCACCTCCGAGTCTTGGGAGATGGAAAGATTCATCTCCAAAGCTCATCAAGACAACTTCTATGATGTTGTGGCCAAGAAGAAGGTGATCCCCGAGGTCCCTTTCAAACTCAAGAGAAATGAGTATCCGGAGATCCGACATGAGATCCATAGAAGAGGTTGGGAAGTTCTAACAAACCCCATCCAACAAGTCAGAATTCTAATGGTTCAAGAGTTCTATGCTAATGCATGGATCACAAGGAACCATGATCAAAGTAAGAACCCGAACCCAAAGAATTATCTCACCATGGTTTGGGGGAATTACTTAGATTTTAGTCCGAAAAATGTAAGGTTGGCATTCAACTTGCCAATGATGGAAGAGAACGCACGCCCCTACACAAGGAGAGTCAACTTTCATCAAAGGTTGGACCAAGTCCATATGGACATATGTGTGGAAAGAGCTCAATGGAAGATTGACTCAAAAGGCAAACCGGTTCAACTGAGAAGACTGGACCTTAAGCCTGTAGCTAGAGGATGGTTGGAGTTCATTCAATGCTCAATCATTCCAACTAGCAACCGGTCTGAAGTTACTATAGACCGGTCCATCATGATCCATAGCATCATGATTGGAGAAGAGGTGGAGGTTCATGAGATTATACCTCAAGAACTCTACAAGGTGGCTGACAAGTCCTCCACTATGGCATGGTTAGCTTTTCCTCACCTCATTTGCCATCTATGCAATTCGGCTGGGATTGACATAGAAGGAGACATTCCCATTGAGGAAGAGAAGCCCATCACTAAGAAAAGGATGGAGCAAACAAGAGAGCCCATTCATGGAGCTCAAGAGACGCATGAAGCTCATCACCATGAGATCCCGGAGATGCCTCAAATGTATTTTCCTCCACAAAACTATTGGGAGCAAATCAACACCTCCCTAGGAGAATTAAGTTCCAACATGGGACAATTAAGGGTGGAACATCAAGAGCACTCCATCATCCTTCATGAAATTAGAGAAGATCAAAAAGCAATGAGGGAGGAGCAACAAAGACAAGGAAGAGACATAGAAGAGCTCAAGGACATCATTGGTTCCTCAAGAAGGAAATGCCATCATCACTAAGGTGGATTCATTCCTTGTTCTTACATTCTCTGTTTTTCGTTTTCTTTATGTTAAGTGCTTATCTATGTTTCTATCTTTATTACATGATCATTAGTGTCTAAGTGTCTATGCCTTAAAGTTATGAATGTCCTATGAATCCATCACCTCTCTTAAATGAAAAATGTTTTAATTCAAAAGAACAAGAAGTACATGAGTTTCAAATTTTTCCTTGAACTTAGTTTAATTATATTGATGTGGTGACAATACTTTTTGTTTTCTGAATGAATGCTTGAACAGTGCATATGTCTTTTGAAGTTGTTGTTTAAGAATGTTAAATATGTTGGCTCTTGAAAGAATGATGACAAGGAGACATGTTATTTGATAATCTGAAAAATCATAAAAATGATTCTTGAAGCAAGAAAAAGTAGCAAAGAACAAAGCTTGCAGAAAAAAAAAGCGAAAAAAAAAAGAAGAAAGAAAAAGCAAGCAGAAAAAGCCAAAAGCTCTTAAAACCAAAAGGCAAGAGCAAAAAGCCAATAGCCCTTAAAACCAAAAGGCAAGGGTAATAAAAAGGATCCCAAGGCTTTGAGCATCAGTGGATAGGAGGGCCTAAAGGAATAAAATCCCGGCCTAAGCGGCTAAACCAAGCTGTCCCTAACCATGTGCTTGTGGCGTGAAGGTGTCAAGTGAAAACTTGAGACTGAGCGGTTAAAGTCAAGGTCCAAAGCAAAAGAAGAGTGTGCTTAAGAACCCTAGACACCTCTAATTGGGGACTTTAGCAAAGCTGAGTCACAATCTGAAAAGGTTCACCCAGTTATGTGTCTATGGCATTTATGTATCCGGTGGTAATACTGGAAAATAAAGTGCTTAGGGCCACGGCCAAGACTCATAAAGTAGCTGTGTTCAAGAATCAACATACTAAACTAGGAGAATCAATAACACTATCTAAACTCTGAGTTCCTATAGATGTCAATCATTCTGAACCTCAATGGATAAAGTGAGATGCCAAAACTATTCAAAAGGCAAAAAGCTACAGGTCCCGCTCATCTGATTGGAGCTATGTTTCATTGATAGTTTGGAATTTATAGTATATTCTCTTCTTTTTATCCTATTTGATTTTCAGTTGCTTGGGGACAAGAAAACATTTAATTTTGGTGTTTGATGAGCGGATAATTTATACGTTTTTTGGCATTATTTTTAGTATGTTTTTAGTAGGATCTAGTTACTTTTGGGATGTTTTCATTAGTTTTTATGCTAAATTCACATTTCTGGACTTTACTATGAGTTTGTGTATTTTTCTGTGATTTCAGGTATTTTCTGGCTGAAATTGAGGGATTTGAGCAAAAATCAGATTCAGAGGTTGAAGAAGGACTGCTGATGCTGTTGGATTCTGACCTCCCTGCACTCAAAGTGGATTTTCTGGAGCTACAGAACTCAAAATGGCGCGCTTTCAATTGCGTTGGAAAGTAGATATCTAGAGATTTCCAACAATATATAATAGTCCATACTTTGGCCGAGTTTAAAAGATGTAAAAGGGCGTTGAACGCCAGTTCTACGCTGCTGTCTGGAGTTAAATTCCAGAAACACGTCACAAACCAAAGTTGAACGCCAGAAACACGTTACAACCTGGCGTTCAACTCCAGAAAGAGCCTCTGCACGTGTAACATTCAAGCTCAGCCCAAGCACACACCAAGTGGGCCCCAGAAGTGGATTTATGCATCAATTACTTACTTCTGTAAATCCTAGTAGCTAGTTTATTATAAATAGAACTTTTTACTACTGTATTAGACATCCTGGATTGTATTTTTGATCCTGTGATCACGTTTTGGGGGCTGGTCATTCGGGCATGCCTGGACCTTTCACTTATGTATTTTCAACGGTAGAGTTTCTACACTCCATAGATTAAGGTGTGGAGCTCTGCTGTTCCTCATGAATTAATGCAAAGTACTACCGTTTTTCTATTCAATTCAACTTATTCCGCTTCTAAGATATTCATTCGCACTTAAACATGAATGTGATGAACGTGACAATCATCATCATTCCCCCACGAACGCGTGCCTGACAACCACTTCCGTTCCACCTTAGATTGGATGATTATCTCTTGGGTCTCTTAATCAGAATCTTTGTGGTATAAGCTAGATTGATGGCGGCATTCATGAGAATCCGAAAAGTCTAAACCTTATCTGTGGTATTCCGAGTAGGATTCTGGGATTGAATGACTGTGACGAACTTCAGACTCGCGAGTGCTGGGCGTAGTGACAGACGCAAAAGGAGGGTGAATCCTATTCTAGTATGATCGAGAACCTCAGATGATTAGCCGTGCTATGATAGAGAATTTGGACCATTTTCACAAGAGGATAGGATGCAGCCATTGACCACGGTGATGCCTCCAGATGATTAGCCATGCTGTGACAGCGCATCGGACCATTTTCACAGAGAGGATGAAAAGTAGCCATTGACAATGGTGATGTCCTTACATAAAGCCAGCCATAGAAAGGAGTAGGACTGATTGGATGAAGACAGCAGGAAAGCAGACGTCAGAGGGACGAAAGCATCTCTATACATTTATCTGAAATTCTCACCAATGATATACATAAGTATTTCTATCTTTATTTTCTATCTATTTATTATTTATTTTCAAAAACTCCATAATCAATTATTATCCGCCTGACTGAGATTTACAAGATGACCATAGCTTGCTTCATACCAACAATCTCCGTGGGATCGACCCTTACTCACGTAAGGTTTTATTACTTGGACGACCCAGTGCACTTGCTGGTTAGTTGTATCGAAGTTGTGAATGAAAAACGATTTATTAAGACGTGCGTACAAAGTTTTTGGCGCCGTTGCCTGAGATCACAATTTCGTACACCATGGACCCCACAGGATCCCCACCTACCCCACCCCTCTCTCTCTTCTTCACCCATTCACCAATCACCTCAATACCTCTACCCCAAAACCCCTCACCTATCAAATTCCACCATTCTCTTCACCACTCACATTCATCCCTCATAAAACCCCACCTACCACACCATTCAAATTCAAACCACTTTCCCACCCAAACCCATCCATAATGGCCGAACCATACCCCCCTCTCCACTCCTATATAAACACATCTTCACTCCTTCATTTTCACACAACCTAAACACTACTTCTCCCCCTTGGCCGAAACACAAAGCCCCCTCCATCTCCTCTATTTCTTCTTCTTCTACTCTCTTCTTTCTTCTTTTGTTCGAGGACGAGCAAACCTTCTAAGTTTGGTGTGGTAAAAGCTAAAGCTTTTTGTTTTTTCATAACCATTTATGGCACCAAAGGCCGGAAAAACCTCTAGAAAGAGGAAAGGGAAGGAAAAAGCTTCCACCTCCGAGTCATGGGAGATGGAGAGATTCCTCTCAAGGGTGCATCAAGACCACTTCTATGAAGTTGTGGCCAAGAAGAAGGTGATCCCCGAGGTCCTTCTTAAGCTCAAAAGAGCGAATATCCGGAGATCCAACATGAGATCCGAAGAAGAGGTTGGGATGTTCTCACCAACCCCATTCAACAAGTTGGAATCTTAATGGTTCAAGAGTTCTATGCCAATGCATGGATCACCAAGAACCATGATCAAAGTGTGAACCCAGACCCTAAGAATTGGCTTACAATGGTCCGAGGGAAATACTTAGACTTTAGTCCAGAAAATGTAAGGTTGGCATTCAATTTGCCTATGATGCAAGGAGATGCACACCCATACACTAGAAGGGTCAACTTTGATCAAAGGTTGGACCAAGTCCTCATGGACATATGTGAAGAGGGCGCTCAATGGAAGAGAGATTCAAGAGGGAAGCCAGTTCAACTAAGAAGGCATGACCTCAAGCCCGTGGCTAGGGGATGGTTGGAGTTCATCCAACACTCAATCATTCCTACTAGCAACCGGTCTGAAGTTACTATAGACCAGGCTATCATGATTCAGAGCATCATGATTAGAGAGGAAGTAGAAGTTCATGAGGTTATATCCCAAGAACTCTACAAGGTGGTGGACAAGTCCTCTACTATGGTAAGGTTAGCCTTCCCTCATCTCATTTGTCACCTTTGCAATTCAGCTGGAATTATCATAGAGGAAGACATCCTTATTGATGAGGACAAGCCCATCACTAAGAAGAGGATGGAGCAAACAAGAGATCCCACTCATGGACAAGAGCATGAGGAAACTCCTCATCATAAAATCCCTGAGATACCTCAAGAGATGCATTTTCCTCCACAAAACTATTGGGAGCAAATCAACACCTCCCTAGGAGAATTAAGTTCCAACATGGGACAACTAAGGGTGGAGCACCAAGAGCATTCCATCCTCCTCTATGAAATTAGAGAATACCAAAGAACCATCAGAGAGGAGCAACAAAGGCAAGGAAGAGACATTGAGGAGCTCAAGCACTCCATAAGATCTTCAAGAGGAAGAACAAGCCGCCATCACTAAGGTGGACCCATTCTTTAATTTCCTTGTTCTTTATTTTCTGTTTTTCGAAAATTGTGCTTTATGTTTGTCTATGTTCGTGCCTTTATTACATGATCACTAGTGTCTAAGTGTCTATGCCTTAAAGCTATGAAAATGAATCCATCACCTTTCTTAAATGAAAAATGTTTTTAATTCATGAATGTTAAAATTGTTGGCTCTTGAAAGAATGATGAAAATTATAAAATTGATTCTTGAAGCAAGAAAAAACAGTGAAAAGCTTGCAGAAAAAAAAGGATATATGTGAAAAAAAAGAGAGAAAAGAAAATGAAAGAAAAAGAAAAGCAAGCAGAAAAAGCCAATATCCCTTTAAACCAAAAGGCAAGGGTGATAAAAAGGATCCAAGGCTTTGAGCATCAGTGGATAGGAGGGCCCACAAGAATAAAATCCTGGCCTAAGCGGCTAAACCAAGCTGTCCCTAACCATGTGCTTGTGGCGTGAAGGTGTCAAGTGAAAACTTGAGACTGAGCGGTTAAAGTCGTGGTCCAAAAGCAAAAAGAGTGTGCTTAAGAGCTCTGGACATCTCTAATTGGGGACTCTAGCAAAGCTGAGTCACAATCTGAAAAGGTTCACCCAGTTATGTGTCTGTGGCATTTATGTATATGGTGGTAATACTGGAAAACAAAATGCTTAGGGTCACGGCCAAGACTCATAAAGTAGCTGTGTTCAAGAATCAACATACTTAACTAGGAGAATCAATAACACTATCTGGATTCTGAGTTCCTATAGATGCCAATCATTCTGAACTTCAAGGGATAAAGTGAGATGCCAAAACTGTTTAGAAGCAAAAAGCTAAAAGCCCCGCTCATCTAATTAATGCTGATCTTCATAGACATCCTGGGCTTTCCAGGAATATATAATAGTCCATACTTTTCCCGAGATTTGATGGCCCAAACAGGCGTTCTAAGTCAGCTCAAAAATTCTGGCGTTTAATGCCGGAACTGGCACAAAAGCTGGAGTTAAACGCCCAAACTGGCACAAAAGCTGGCGTTTAACTCCAAGAAAAGTCTCTACACATGGAAGCTTCAATGCTCAGCCCAAGCACACACCAAGTGGGCCCGGAAGAAGATTTCTGCATTAATTACTGATTTCTGTAAACCCTTGGCTACTAGTTCTCTATAAATAGGACCTTTTACTATTGTATTTTCATCTTTGGATTATCTTTTGATCCTTTGATCACGTTTTGGAGGCTGGCCATTCGGCCATGCCTAGACCTTTTGTTCTTATGTATTCTCAACGGTGGAGTTTCTACACACCATAGATTAAGGTGTGGAGCTCTGCTGTTCTTCATGAATTAATACAAAGTACTATTATTTTTCTATTCAACTCAAGTCTATTTCTTCTCCAAGATATTCATTCGCACCGAAGAACATGATGAATGTGACGATTATGTGACAGTCATCACCATTCTCACCTATGAACGCGTGACTGACAACCACTTCCGTTCTACATGCAAACAAGCTTGAATGTGTATCTCTTGGGTTTCTAATCTAAGATTGGAACCTTCGTGGTATAGGCTAGAATTATTGGTGGCCATTCCTGAGATTCGGAACGTCTAAACCTAGTCTGTGGTATTCTGAGTAGGATCTGGGAAGGGATGACTGTGACGAGCTTCAAACTCGCGATTGTTGGGCGTGTGACAGATGCAAAAGGATCAATGGATCCTATTCCAACATGATCGAGAACCGACAGATGATTAGCCGTGCGGTGACAGCGCATTTGGAACGTTTTCACTGAGAGGACATGAAGTAGCCATTGACAACGGTGATGCCCAACATAAAGCTTGCCATTGAAATGAGTATGAATAATTGGAAGAAGGCAATAGGAAAGCAGAGGTTCAACAAAGCATCTTCATACACTTATCTGAAATTCCAACCAAAGAATTACATAAGTATCTCTATCTTTATTTTATGTTTTATTTATCTTTTAATTATCAATTCTCCATCACCATCTGAATTCGCCTGACTGAGATTTACAAGGTGACCATAGCTTGCTTCAAGCCGACAGTCTCCGTGGGATCGACCCTTACTCACGTAAGGTTTATTACTTAGACGACCCAGTACACTTGCTGGTTAGTTGTGCAGAATTGTGACAAAGTGTGATTCACATTTAAGAGCTCCAAGTCCTTTGGTGCCATTGTTGATGATCACAATTTCGTGCACCACTCTCGCGTCACTCTCTGTTAACTTTTCCTTTCTTCCTAATGCACTTGTGACGCGGACATTATGCAATTATGCAAATGAAGATGTAAACTATATGTGCTAATAATGAGAAGAGTTATTGAAAGAGAAAACTAAGAAGAAAGAAAGAAACGATCATACCATGGTGGGTTGTCTCCCACCCAGCACTTTGCTTTAACGTCCTTAAGTTGGACGCTCCACTAGCTCAGTCTTCTGCTGTGGGTGGATCCTCCAAGAGGAAGATTTCTAACTCCTTGTCTTTTGTCGCCTTCTCACCATGATATAGCTTTAAGCGATGTCCATTAACTTTGATGAATTAAGAGCTTGAAGGATGACTTAGGTGGAAAACTCCGTATGGCTCAGCCTTCTCTACTCTATATGGACCTTCCCATCTTGATCTCAACTTGCCTGGCATGAGCCTCAGTCTAGAGTTGTAAAGGAGGACTAAATCCCCTGGTTGGAACTCTCTCTTCTTGATGTGCTTATCATGCACAGCCTTCATCTTTTCCTTGTACAGTCTTGAGTTCTCATAAGCTTCTAGGCGAAGGCTTTCTAATTCTTGCAGTTGCAACTTCCTTTCAACTCCGGCTTTCTCAAATCCCATGTTGCACTCCTTTACAGCCCAAAAGGCTTTATGCTCTACCTCAACTAGGAGGTGACAGGCTTTTCCACAAACTAAGCAGAAGGGACTCATCCCAATGCGTGTCTTGTATGCTGTTCTGTATGCCCAGAGTGCATCTTGTAGTCTGGTGCTCCAGTCTCTTCTATGAGGTTTGACTATCTTCTGCAATATACGCTTTATCTCTCTGTTAGACACCTCGACTTGCCCATTAGTCTGGGGATGGTAGCCTATTGCTACGTTATGAATTATTCCATGCTTCTTCAGTAATCCTGTTAGTCTCCTGTTACAAAAATGGGTGCCTTGATCGCTCACGATTGCTCGTGGTGATCCAAAGCGACAAATAATATGGTTTCTAACAAAGGAAACAATAGTGTTAGCGTCATCAGTATGGGTAGAAATTGCTTCCACCCATTTAGAAACGTAATCTACAGCTAACAATATATAAAAATGACCATTAGAATTTGGAAATGGACCCATGAAGTCAATGCCCCAAACATAAAAAATTTCACAGAAAAGCATAATCTGTTGAGGCATCTCATCCCTCTTAGATATATTACCAAACCTTTGGCATGGAGAACAAGATTTACAAAAATCAGCAACGTCTTTAAAAAGAGTAGGCCACCAGAATCCACAGTCTAAAATATTTCTAGATGTTCTTTGAGGGCCAAAATGTCCTCCACTCTCAGATGAGTGACAGGCCTTTAAAATGGACTGGAATTCTGATTGAGGTACACACTGTCTAATTACCTGGTCAGCGTCACACCTCCATAAATATGGGTCATCCCATATATAATATTTGGACTCGCTTTTCAGCTTGTCTCTTTGATGCTTAGTAAAGTTTGGAGGAAAAGTGCGGCTGACTGGATAATTAGCTACAGGCGCATACCAAGGGACTACTTCAGATACTGCTTGTAAGTTGTCGAATGGGAAATTATCATTTATAGGAGTGGAGGTATCCTTAACGTGCTCAAGGCGACTCAAGTGGTCTGCCACTAGATTCTGGTTACCGCTCCTATCCTTAATTTCTAAATCAAATTCTTGTAGTAGCAGTATCCAATGTATAAGCCTTGGTTTGGATTCATTTTTAGCTAGTAAATACTTTAGAGCTACGTAGTCTGAGTACACTACTACTTTAGCACCAAGTAAATAGGCTCAGAATTTATCCAGAGCAAAGACAATAGCAAGAAGCTCTTTCTCAGTAGTAGTGTAATTAGACTGAGCGGCGTCTAAAGTCTTAGACGCATAAGCAATTACAAAAGGATCCTTACCTTCACGCTGAGCCAGTGCCGCTCCTACTGCATGATTGGAGGCGTCGCACATGATTTCAAATGGCTGGCTCCAGTCTGGTCCTCTCACAATTGGAGCTTGAGTCAAGGTGGTCTTCAGCTTATCAAACGCTTGTTTGCAATCCTCACTGAACTCGAACTCAATATCTTTCTGCAGTAGTCTGGATAAGGGTAGTGCTACCTTACTGAAGTCCTTAATGAATCTCCGGTAAAAACCTGCATGGCCAAGAAACGAACGGACTTCCCTCACAAAAGAGGGGTAAGGTAAACTAGAAATAACATCCACCTTTGCTGGATCTACAAAAATGCCAGTATTAGACACAACATGTCCTAGTACAATCCCTTGTTTTACCATAAAGTGACATTTTTCAAAATTCAATACAAGGTTCGTACTAACACATCTATCTAATACTCTAGATAAACTATCTAAGAAAACGCTAAACGAATCACCATAAATGCTAACA